>NC_068989.1:95451230-95463866 GCF_001194135.2 Octopus bimaculoides
ATATATATATATATATATATATCTTAACGAAACTGAATAACTGACAATTGAATTAAGATCTAGTAGATAACTTTAATATGCACATATGTAATTATGTAGAATACATAGAAATACCAGGTCTATATATGGTATCACTTCAAATAGACAAAGTGCTATTATAATTTAAATCTTTCTTTACAATAAGATCTGCTTTAATTAGAATAAAAATTTTACAAGTGGTCGAATAAGTGCTACTTGGTTTGGAGAGTTCAGTCTTCACTCAGTAATATGTTGGGCAATTCTCTACCACCACAAACTTTAGCTGACCAAAGTCTTTTGGGAGAAAAATTTGGTAGATGGAAACTGTGTGGAAGCCTGTGGTTTGGACTGTTCATGTTTGTGGATGATACGCTTAATTTGTACCATGACATCTTTAATTGCAGTCTCTTCATCTATTCTAAACAAGACTGATTTCTTACAGACATTGCATTGGAGCTACCAGTTAATAAAACTGGAATCTCTTTGTAGCTTCATTGAAAATTGAAAATATAAAAATCACTTAGTTTAGAACATTTGCAGCTCAAATTATGCAGGAAGTATTTTCAAAATCAATAAGAAAAATTTAAAGAAATGACTATAAAGGACTCTTTCCATACACCATAATACTAGAAGAAATTTAAGTTTAGGTACCAAAAGCAGGAAAATCTCTCCCAAAATATTTCTCATTGCCTTTTTTGAAATAATCAAATTAAAAATGTTCTTGGTGACAGAAAAATATTTCAAATTTAATTGGAATTAATGCAAATAACAAAATATCAAATATTTGACCATGTACAGAAACAAATTCATAATTATTTTCATCAAAGGTACAAGATTATTTTTAGATTATTTTCAGAATTTGACTCACTTCACACAGTAAGTTGCAGTGAAAGTAACTAAGTTCAATATATGATACCTCAAAGAACCAATTTATTGTTTTCTGCAGCCAGGAGGAACGGAAATATGCCATTGGCTTTTGGAACAAGTTTCTGTTTAAGGAAAGAAATGGAAAAAGGTTTCTATGATCTTCTTAAAATGCATCTACTGTGCTATAAAGTCCTGCAATGTGGGGAAACCTTTCGTTTTTCACTAAATTGTGTGAATTAAATAAAACAATTAAAAATAGCAAAAGTAAGAAATGTGTTATGGAAATTATCATTAACTTTTAACTTATTTCTCTCAATCTGGTCCATTCTAGAAGAGCTGAGAGAGGACGAAAGTAAAAGTCAGGCATTGCTGGATGTTTAGGAAGCTTGCTTTCAAACCACATGGGTTTGGGGGTCAGTGCCAGTGCATGACACCTTAAGCAACTCTCTATTGATATAGCCACAGGCTGGCCAATGCTTTGGGAGTGAATTTGGTAGATAGAAACTGTATGGAAGTCCAGTGTGTGTGTATATATATGCATGTATGCATATGTGTGTGTGTGTCTTTTTGTTCATCCGTCCCACTACTTGACAACCAGTGTTGGTTTGTTCACATCTCCATGGTTACGCTGGTTTGGCAAAAGTGATCAACAGATTAAGTACTGAGGTCGATTTGCTTGACTAAACCCTTCATGGCACTGCTCCAGCATGGCTGCAGTCTGATGACTGAAGCAAATGAAAAAGCAGTAGCAGCAACAACCATAAGAAATAGAAACTAAAACATGATGGGGCATCAATAGAAATGAAACGGTGCTGATGTGACGAGTGAGAAACGAAGGGTGCCGTGGAGGAGGCAACAAGTATACAATAAAAGTGACATCTAATCGTTAAACTGCATCAGCAAGAAAAAATAAATGACTTTCTGGTACCGTAAACATTTTAGGAACGGTTAAATGCAATCTTTACAACAATAGCATATGCTTGAAAGCTGCATAATTTTTAGTTTATTCTCTACAAAATAATTAAAATTGTAAAATAATTGGATAAGGTAGTCAATGTAACTCTGGTAGACTTCAATTATAAATAGAGGCATAATTAATTGGGTCATCTTGAACTCCTTTATGGTGATAACAGTAACTGAAAAGAGTGTACTCTGAGAAATTCATAGAGAGAAAATAGTTGAAATCTCCCACATTTATATAAGTTGATGGAACACTTTTTTAATATTCAATTATAATTGTTTAATTAGGAAATGGCTGTGTATAGGATAAAGTTAAGGCAGATGCTTAATAGTGGAAGTAACAAAGAAATCAATAAGAATGATCATTACTAAGCCATGAGCAGTCAACAAGATATTGATCAGTAATTTAAGGAGACAGCAAGATAAAATTCCCACTTGCATATGTGTGATATGTGTAATAAAATTTATGATGTATGGCATAGTGAGTATGTGTGCATGTGAGAAGAAAATGGTTTCTGAATTGAAGAAAGAAAATCAATTATGATGATGTAAAAGATATGACAGCTCAACTCTACCATCTGTATAAGAATAAATATTGCATGAACTGATATTTAAAGCAGTTGTTGAATAGAAGCTCCAACACAATCCAAATATGATAGAATATATTTTTCAAATAGCAACGGATGTAGTTCAAGTTAGTTAAGAACTTCACAATCAATTTCACAACGTTTTATATCTCCAGGAAATAATGAGCAGCAAGAGGAACAAAATCCCATATGGGAGTGGTGGATAATTTCTAAGTAAAATTAATAATTCACAAGGATCATTGAGATATTTTAGTTTATTTTTGATCTGAACTGCAAAAACAGCTGGTTAAATAGTTAAGATCATGTTTGATACAAATGTGTTATTAATAGAAATAATTGACCCCAATTTTTCACTGGTATTTAATTCATTGACCCTAAAAGGATGAAAGTTAAAGTTGACCTCAGCGGAATTTGAACTCAGAACGTAAAGATGGACAAAATGCCGTTAAGGATTTTGCCTAGTGTGCTAAGGATTCTGCCAGCTTGCTGCCCAATAATGGTTTCAAATTTTGCCACAAGGGCAGCCATTTTGGGGAGGGGATGAGTCGATTGCATTGACCCCAGTGTTTTGCTGGTACTTAATTTATCGAACCCAAAAGGATGAAAGGTAAAGCTAACCTCGGCGGAATTTGAACTCAGAACGTAGCGACAGGCAAAATACCGCTAAGCATTTTGTCCAGTGTGCTAACAATTCGGCCTGCTTGCCACCTTGTTGTTAATAGAAATAATATTAAAAAAATCCAAGAAATAACTTGTCTTTGTAAAGTAAAATATAATTTCACAGGATAAGTGAGTAATAAAATAAAAGAGGGAATGAATAATTTACCTGCCTCAAGTCAAGTTTAACAAATAAAGAACACATTTGGCAGGAATATAAAAACTAAGAATTTATAAAGGTTCTATTTTTAAACCCTAACCCCTTCTTGTAGCTATAAACACTTCAACAGGTTTCAGACTAGCAGAATTGACTTTAAAACAATTTAATTCAACGATTATTAAATAAACAATATTTAAATAGCAATGGTTAACCACAGCTTAACTATTCACTGTTTAGACATGGTTATGAATGTTGAAAAGTCTTATTTTCAAGTGAATATAAGAACATCTTCAGTGCAAGCTCTATAAATATTATGTGTAAAGGAAATATAATAACAATTCACTAAGCGTAGTGAAATACTAAGCACAATACTAAAACTACCGGTTTACTTTCATAACGTATTGGTGGGTGGGGAACTTCAGATTTGCTCTAAATACAATAGGTTTTCATATGTTTCAAACACATTGATGCACTCAGACACATTTATGATAATAGATGAAGGATTGCATATTTTGTGTGTAAAATACAATAGATCTTCATTAAACAAGCGAAACAAACATTTTTACAGAAGACGGTCACATGAATTATATGATTTACCCAATATCAAATAAGTTATTATCAGAAAACAGAAAATATTCAAGTAGTATGGATATACATTACATGAGAATTGAATTAAATTCCTCAAGTTACTTTTTTTATTGTTACCAGAACAAGTGTAATCCAAGGAAGACATATCAGACTGTAATTATAACAAGCATAAACCCAAAAAGCAATTTGCTGGGAGTAAAAAAAAAAAATCAAAAAAGGTAATTAATACCAAGTTTCAGGTTAAATGCATTGTTCTGTAGACACCTGATAAAAAATAGTGAAATCCATCATAAGGAAATTTTTGCCAACATTCTGAGGAAACAATTAAGGAAAGGGAAACAGCTGCAGAAAGGTAAATTTACAAACCTTTATGAGTAACACACAATTTATAAAATTTCTAAGAGAAATGTGCATCAGTGTGTTTTGAAAACAAAAAACAAACAAACAAAAAACAAAACCCATTTCATTTGTCTGTAATTTAGATCTTCAAGAAATACATTTATTCTGATTCTGCATGAGACAGTGGGAATAAAATATTTCTTCTTTCACACAAGGAAATTAAGTTTCTTGTTCAAATAATGTATCAAATTATCATATTGCGATAGAAAATTTCTATCAGAGAATTATATTTTTCAAATTTAAATGGAAACAAATATGTTCAAAATAAAATTTTCACTTGTCCACCCATTCACTCTTTTGTATTATGTCTATGCATTATGTCAACACGTCTATCGATATTTATCATCATCATCATCATCATCATTGCTGCCACCATCACCACCACCACTACTACTACCATCTCACTGTGTGTGTGTGTGTGTGTGTGTGTGTGTGTGTGTGTGTTATATACAAGTTTTATGTCCACAACAAAAATAGCATTTTTTTTTTACTTCTGAGATAAATTTATGACCAAATAAAAATAGGAAGCAATATTTACAAGGAAATTGAGAAATTACATGTTGCTATGAAAACTACCTGATAACCTAGATCAAAATAGTAATAGATCATTTCTCAAAGCATGATTAAAAAAAAAAAAAAAAACATTGAGAGAGAGAGAGAGAGAAAGAGAGATGGATACTATGCAAGCAGTGGTTGTGTGAACAGTGTTGAAAGTATATGAAGAGAAGGAAATTAATCTTATTTTTTGAGCCTTCATCCCAGGAGTCATTTTCCTAATACAGGTGTAATTTTTTTTTTCTATATTTTAAAAACTTTTTATTTCATCTTCATGATTGATCAAATCCAAATAAATGTTTTTCCACTTTAACATTACAGGAATCTGATCAATTATATTATAGGAAAAAGCTGACATATCAATTCAGTAGTTTTCTGTCTATAGTTTATTCTTAGTAGTTCCAGGAAGCAGCAGATAAAATAGTGATTTGGTGCAGGTCTAATTTTTTTGCAGAGTCAAAATCAATTTAATTAATCACAGAATATTACTGGTACATAATTTTATCCATGCTAGTGAGTCAACTACTATTTGACTTGAATAAAAATCTCTCTCCAGTCTAAGTAAAGTCAATCATAAGATCTGGTTGAGAATGTTACTGCTACTACTTATACTATTTTACAGATAGCATTTACTCGTTCATTGGGAAGATTTTAAGCGAATCTTGGGAGAATTCATACAATTATTTGATACATAATTTCTTAGAGAAATTATTGAAGTCTTGCATCGCTAAAAGATTTATACAAATGCATTATTTCTACTTTGCAATTTTGAAGTAGCAATTGCACTTACATGTTATTAAAGTTTAAAACATACAAGTTTTCTGAAGAAGGATTTATGTTTTCAGCCATTGATTAAATGATGATTCTAAAACTTCAATACACTACACAGTTAAACAGAGACAACCTTTGTTTCTCTTTGGTGTCTTGGAAAGTGTTCTTTATTGGTGTTGTTGATCAAATCCAATACTGGTATCTATCAGTTTCATTAAATCTGTGTTCGACAGAAGAACTGATCACATGGATGAGAAGTTCTTGCTGTAGAAATGGTGCAGAATGATAAATTATTGTTTCCTGATTAGCTTGTTTGAATGGAATGGAATTTTATTGGATAGAAAAATTCTACCAATTTCTTTTCTTTTGATAAATTTTTCCTTTTTTTTTCTGTTCAGTTTGTAGTGTAGACTAACTCTGACTACTGACATTAGTGAGAAGATGAAGGATGACGTTTCTTTTGAATTCTTAGGGGTTATTAATAATAAGAAAGCAAATGCAGTAAAACAGTGCTAAAGAATTGCAAAAGAAACAGAATATTGTGCATTTTGTTTAATGAAAGACACAGATAATGAAAGAGTATTGAAGTGGAGGGAAAAATGAAACAAGAAAACACTTTGATCATAGCAGCAAGCTAAACAGTAAGATATGAAATACAATAAAAGGTAGAAGCCTTTTTAAAGCAAGGCAACACTCAAGTGTTCAAATAATTCTCACCAAGAGATTTCAATAGAAGGAAATCTATCTGAGTTTGAGATAATCATTTTGGAAGTAATCAATCAGATATAAAAAGCTTTTTAATGTGCAATGTTTTAAAATGCAGAGGTTTCTAAGAGAAAAGAAAATTTAGGGCTAATGAAAGAAAAATGTTGGGAAGCAAATTAATCTCTATTCAAAAGTGAAAACAGATTTGCCTTTTGCATAAGATAGTTCTATGGTGATGGAAGGTGGAAACGATAAGAGATTGCAAATGTAAATCTAATGACATTTTTAAAGAATATATTTATCATAATGGCAAGAAATTAGCTAAGTTTCTAACAGGATTTCATAACAATGATAGCAATCTTCTACTGGGGGCCAATCTGGGGGTAGACCCCATTCAAGCATTTAGCTGATCATATTGACCTCAGCACTTATTTCAGTAGTTATTTTATTGGACCTATGTATTGAACCACTAAGTTACAGGATATAAAAGGATATAATATGAACAGGGTGGAGGCGCAATGGCCCAGTGGTTAGGGCAGCGGACTCGTGGTCATAGGATCGCGGTTTCGATTCCCAGACCGGGTGTTGTGAGTGTTTATTGAGCGAAAACACCTAAAGCTCCACGAGGCTCCGGCAGGGGATGGTGGCGAACCCTGCTGTACTCTTTCACCACAACTTTCTCTCACTCTTACTTCCTGTTTCTGTTGTGCCTGTAATTCAAAGGGTCAGCCTTGTCACACTCTGTGTCATGCTGAATCTACCCCGAGAACTACGTTAAGAGTACACGTGTCTCTGGAGTGCTCAGCCACTTGCACGTTAATTTCACGAGCAGGCTGTTCCGTTGATCGGATCAACAGGAACCCTCGTCGTCGTAACCGACGGAGTGCCAACCATAATATGAACAGAACACTAGATTCAATTGGTGTAAACCAGGGAGGGGGGACCCCACTTGTGGCTGTAATTGTGCCTGCGAGCACATTCTATCCCACCTGCATGCTGATATGGAGAAAATATACTAAATTTTTCAATTATGAAATTTATACAATATTCGTCTGCCTATTTGTGACATAGGTCATGTTTCCACTACGACTTAAAAAGGTCAGACTCGCACAGAAATTGTCCTGTAATTGCCATTTGAATGGAAATTTTGTTTTCACTATAAAACACATATTGCTAGGTTTGTGCCACCCCCTTGAGACCCAACTACACTCTGGCTGAAAAAAATAGAATACCTCATAAGTAATATAAACGTCCTAAATTCAGTGGAGGCATTAATGAAGATGTTACGCATTAATTTAATGTGTTAAACTTATCTTTATTAATGTATATTGAATTATACATAGATATATATATACAAGATTTACACAGATATAAGAGTTAGAACTTGTGGTCTGCCTGCGGACCTTTTTCATTAGAAATTTTTGCCTGACGCACTTAAAAAGTTTCCCCACCCCTGGTGTAAACAAAAATGCAAACACACACACATATATAAGCACGTCTGTGCTCATGTCTAGATTTTCTCTGTTTTTGAATATTTTATAAGGAAAAACTTGAATAAACATTTTGTATTCTAGCCTTGTAGGATTATTCATTTGTATGCCAGCATTTTTCTTTAGCCAAAATACCAATAATTCACACCAACAAGGTAGGTTTCCAATGGTCTGTTTACTTGCTGGAAATAACAACTGAATCTTCCTCAAATCTTACCATGCTGTTTTAAAACAAGAAGGACATACAAAATGTAGTCCTAGAAATACAGACTAAGGATGGTCAAAGATTGAATACCTTTCATCATAGGTCGATTCAATCAAAGCCAATTTAAATCTAAGAACCAGATTTATAACATCAGTCTTTTAATCTACCTTTATCAATCCAGATAGTAACATGATTTGTTCTGCTTACACTTCTTTTGTTATAGTGTGAACCCTATGCTTTAAGTTAAAAATAATTTTTCGTAGTTTTCAGTTCACCAATAAACTAGGTAAAATCCAATAAACACAATAAATGAAAGACAATATTTCTGTTACTTTTCTTTATAGTAAATCTTAACCTTTGTTGAATCTTAGACAAAAAAATGACGTTTTTATTCACAGATAAAAATACTAACTTACATTAATATGAGAAAATTTTTATAGCAGGCTGGCTCAATTATGATACAATTCCAGGATTGTCTAGAGAACAAAAATAAATGTTCATTGTGAGACTTCAGAAGAATGCTGGAAGTACATTTCAGCCACAACAGGCAATAAATAACAATGGCAAGTGAAAACATCAGAGCCATAGTCTAAAGTAATAGCGTGAGGAAATTACAATAATAGCCTGGCTGAAGAGGTACTTTGTGATTTGAATTATATGTTGGATTAGCTTATATCATTCTAGATAAAATCATAAGAATAATTTTTAAGCTGAATAGGTGCAAAGTAATTTAGAATAGAAGGCCAATATTTGAAATGATCCCAAGAAATAAAGAAAAGGAAAACAAACACATTGAGAAAATAAATATTTTTCGAAGGATTAATTCAATAATACTTTATCTGTTGCAGCCTCTTACATACATTATATATAAAATAAAATATATAAAATAAAATATATAAAATAAAATATATAAAATAAAAATTATCAACAACTAAATCTCCACAAAGATAACCTTTCAGAGATGAAAATGCATTGGCTGCTACTGATTAATATAAAAGAGAAGAAGGAAAATGAAATAATATCGGAATAATAGCTTCTTTTTTTCTTCTTGTAGTCAATAATTCCTGATTTTAATCTAAGATAACAAAAGTAATTAAATAATGTGTATATGTATGTATTATGTAATTGGCTGTACAGAAGAGGTATGCCATGTCCCCTGTATGTCATATGAGACAGCTATATGGGTCATTAACAGGAAGCACATTCAATAGTAAAACACTGCCTCGGGCAACTGTCCAACCCATGCCAGCATGGAAAAGTGGATGTGAAATAAAATCATTGAGACACACATATACATGCTGCTTGGTCCCAGGTCAGTCCTGGTTGAGTAGACCAGTGATTAAAGATATTCAAGAGCTGGCCATCCTCTCTTTTCAGCACTCTATGGTCTTATATTATCTAGTGTCTATTTAATGTGCTCCTTCCATATTGATGACGGTAAGAGTGTGATTTTAGGCAGTTCTGTCTGCTGTTTCTAGCAAGTTGAGCAATCATATTCAGGGTCCCTTGTTGGTTTGCTCACAGACATGCTTCAATAATTAGTGTAATAAATCCAGTATTTTTCCAGATAGTTTTTGTCTATAAACATTCAATCCAAAGGTGAAAGCAGTGTTTGTGTGTGTGTGTGGTGGGGGGACTTTACAGAAGAATGATGCCTATAAACAAATTTTTTGAATGCCAATTAGGAGTGCTTCCCTTATATTCCACTTTCAGAAAATGTATGAATTTCTCAATTATCAATTCCCTTCTCAAAATCTGAGTTTTTGCTAATGTAGAAATACATTTTTATCCTATAACATCTGTATGCAGTATAGTAAACACCCAGAACAATGTATGTAAAGAGACAAAAAAATTGTGAAGAGTAGAAAGGTTGAAGTTGAAGAATAGAAAATAGCTACATTATTCAAGAGACAAGGAAAAGCAGTGAACAGGCTAATAAAAGCTGACAAATGTTTAGAATAGCAAAACTTAAGGCGAGAATAAGCTGGGGAATTATGTGCACGCAATAATGAGGAGAACTGTCAAGGGTAAAAAAAAAAGGGGAAGGAAAATATGAGTTGCTGTTAAATAAGAAGAATTAATGGAATAAAAAGAGCGTATTGAAGATTAATCCAACCACATTATAGAAATGTGAATAAAATAGGCACATATAACAGTTTCAAGAATGAAAGAGAATTTGAAAGCCACATTGAAATAAAGGAGGAATATGGCATTGTGGTAGAGCTAAAGATCTCTGATAAGAATAGTAGCAGTGCCATGTCAGTGATTGATGGTTGGTATATCAACACCATCATCAATTACTGGAAAGCTAAAACAAAGAGGAATAATTCTTGAAGAATGCTCACAGAAAAAAAAACCCACAAAAAAACAAAGAAGGAAGATATTAGATTAAAATACCTAAGAATTATGTCATGAGAGAATTACATTGGACTATCATTTGTTTTGATTTATATTGGTAAAAACGAGGAAATATGTTTATAAAACAGCAGAAAAAGAATTAATTATAGATCGCATATTTTTAGAAAAGACTTGTGGATTTAGCAATAGAGAACTGAACAGAAGAGAAACCAGGCAATGAATAAGTCAGAATTTCTTGCGGTAGCCACATGTCTTTTCAAATGCATGATGCCCACCTCTGTCCCTCAATACTCTGCCCTCACCAGTTACAGAGGCTCTTTGTCCTGTAAGTGACTTTGTGACCCCACAGCTGCTTGTGCCATGGAAAAACCACTCAGTACACACTGTCGAGTAGGTGGCATTAAGGTGGTTAGGCAGAGAGTAAAGCATTTCCTGACAAACCAACCAACCCATCCCAGCAAGGAAAACAGACACTGAATGATGATAATGATGATGATGATGATGTGAGTACTGGGGCCAATGTAATTGAAATTCCTCACCATGTACCAAAGTTCAAAAACCATTATTATGATTATAATAATAATTATTATCATTAGCATAACTGCTATCAAAATATGGGGGTGGGGTGGATATCAGAATGAAAAGTATGTCCAACAACCAATATGATATTTATTTACATCCCTAATATTCTTTGCTCCAACCCTATCTGGTCAGTTTTACCTTTCCTCTGTCAGTGTTAAAGAAAATAAATAGAGCAAAGTTTAGGAACTTGACTAAATCAATGTAACTCTTCACCCATCAAATATGCAGTGTTGTATCAAGAAAACATTATTATTATTATTATTACTATTATTATTATTATTATTATTATTATTATTATTATTATTATTATTGAGTGATCATACAAACAAAGTTAAAGAGTTTAGCATAAAAGATTGTGTAAATGAATCTAAAGAAAGAGTGATTGTATTTGAATGAAATTGAGAACTTACAGAAGCAGACAAAGTAGGACGGAGTGTAATCAAGAGAAAAGTAAATGTAAGAAGGTAGGTGAGAGTTGTGCGTAACATCTTCAATGTGATTCTAATCAATGTAAAACCTAGAATCAGAGGAAATTAGAGTTGGTCCGCATCAAGGAAACTATTGATGCTCTGTAGCGGCAAAAACAATAAGTGCATATACTGTGATGAGAGGTAACTTCCGATGTTTCAGACAGAACTCATTTTTTAAGCTAATTCAATTAAAGTAGTACAGAAAAATTGCAAAAACCTGAATCTGAAAATCTAATCCTACAAAATTTGCAACACAATGAAATTAATAATTGAATAACTAGTGGAGGAGGGGGTAGGGGTGTTTAAAAAAACTGATAAAATTGATTGGCACGACATTTTTTTTGCTAATTATCAAAAGTGATAAAGTAATTAAGTTGTTAGAATTAATGAAAATCATTTTAAATTCTGATAAAATTTTTAAAAAACTACTTGTAAGAGTTTTTTTTTCTTTTCCTCCCCACAAAACATTTGATGGAGAGATGAAGAATCTCATGGTATTTAACGAAATTCTAACTGAAACTGTTTCCTCATTGCTAGTCTCTGAGTTTAAACTGTATGGGCTTACACAGACACAAAACATACACACATACAGGCATTGAGTTATTGTTTATGGAGGTAACTCAACACTATCAATTCACAGCCAAAACAATACACAATAGCATTCCAGATGATTCAAAGAGATTCTCAAGAAAACAATTTCAGTGTTGTGTTGAAAGCAACAGAGTCTGCTAAAGTTTGCTTGTGCAGAAAAGTATCAAAGGTGTTGAAAGTTTTAGTTATTGAGGGAAATTAATAACAATGTATTCTGTAAAGTGCACTTAAGGCAAAGTTAAATGTTTCCCAGATATATAGTAATAAGAATATTAGTATGAAATGAAATGAAATCAAATACATTTTCAGAGTCCAGCCAATTTGAGTTAATGGTATCCAGTAAGTTGTTATGCATCTTGATTGAAAGAAACTTCTCTCACACACTACATCTTAAACTCTTAACTCAGCTGTGTGGTTTACTTTTGATGCAAAAATATCACTGTACTTTGAAAGAACATGAAATCACTATAAAGAGTAGGATAAAAAGAATTTCTTTAGTGGTTGCATAAAAGTGATGTCTATAGAGAAGAATAAAAAAAATGTTTTAATGATCAAAGATAAATTTATGGAAAGAAAACAAAAATATATTAATCTTTTAAGACACAAAACACAGACTATTTTTAGAATAGGAAATTTCTTATTCCTTCATGTAGTGTTTTATATATATATATAT
>NC_068989.1:95464009-95486506 GCF_001194135.2 Octopus bimaculoides
ACTCAATGCATTCAGTATAATTTACCTGGAAACAATAGTTGATTAACTCTTTCATTAATCAGGGTTTCATACTAAATGTAATTATTCAGGAAGATACATGTAACAACAAACTCTGAGTGTGGAATGGAATGAATTCTAAGATATGTGTGTGCATGTGTTTGTGTGTGTGTGTGTGAGAGAGAGAGGGGGGAGAAAGAGTGAGACATAGACAAAGGGAGGGAGGGAGGGGGAGAGAGAGAATATGGTCTGAAAATAATTTGTTTCTTAAAAGTTCAATACATGTTTGTTATCTTCACACCGTTTATATTTGACTATTAAAATCTTTTTATGTCAATCTTTCCAGACATCCCTTGCATGTGATCATTTGGAAGACAACCAAATAAAGAGAAATGGCTTAGAATGAAACATGTAAAACCCAGTCTTTAAGAGTGACTTTTCATGTTCAACTCATCTTATCAATTTCAATTCAAACTCTTAGTCCCCTGGATTACAAAATCCTATAATTTTTGATATCTAAAATGTCAACATGGTACCCCTTCCCCCCACATACACACACAGTTGTAAATGATTAGAAATATAAAGAATATAGAAAATTATGAAAAATAAAATTTAAAAAAAACTTAACTAATATAATTTTCTTAAGGCATCAGTCCCATTTATCTTCATTTTCATGTGGTTTCAGAATTTTAATTTACATATATAAAAACCAACATCTTATATTTATAAAAATATAAAAAAAAAAAAAATTAACATAACGAATCTTGTGATCACAGCTAATTACTGATATTTATGAAGATCCTCAGAATATTTGCACAGCCTGTTTGCTTTGAAGATATGTTTATAAAATATTTCTTCAAATTTTCATTCCTCATCATTGAATTTGAAAAGAAGGTTATTTTATTTTTTTTAATATCATCAGGAGTGTCCATATTTTAATGAATTAAAGCAGAATTAAGATTTGAAATTATGCAAATACTGAAATCTCCCAGGAGATTGTATAATATAGAACAATAATTCTACATTTGGAAAAGCTGATGAAACAAGGATAATCTATGTGGAGTTAGTTGTGAAGTTGGATTTAAGGAAACAAACTGTTTGGAAATTTAAGCATCTCTTTGAATCTAATTAAATGATACTGATTTGAAATTTTTAATTTTCAAAATAAGTTTGGACTCAACTTCTTTCAAAGGAAATGGAAATGTGTTATGACTAAATATGAAATTTTTTTTTTTTTTTCATCTTGCTTTTGCTTTATCAATAAAATCAAAGATATATCTTATTCTATACTACTTGTGATAATTATTTGATGTTATATACTAATCTTTCAATAAAGCCATATTTCTTTCCTCACAGAAGCACTGACTTTACCATTAGTCATGTTATAGATGTACTTGTAGTTATTCTAAATTATTTTATGTTGCTGTAGAGAGAAAGATGAGAGGAGTTCAAGTTCGAAAAAGGTAAAGGAAAAACATAACAATTTTATAGTCTGCTGGACTTCTCTGTCATCGTCTAACAGCATTTTAAATGATGGAAATTTGATGGTAAAGCAGGCTTTGCGGAAGCTTTATGGAGGAACTAAATTCACTGAAACAAATTCAAATTTTTATCTCATTTCTTTAATTCCTGAATAGCTTGTGACCGACGAAGCAGTAGAAATGCAAAAATGTATTTTTGTGTTATATGTAAAGTAATGAAGATAATCAGAAGAAAATGATAAAAAATGAATTTGATGATCCAAAAGTATTTATTATCTGCACAAATAAGTTTGATAACATGCAGTAAACCAATAAACTGGAATGAGAGTATACTGACAAAGATCAAAGAACAATTTATATTACTAAATTATAACTTTTAATTTAGCCTCATATACTAAGTTAGAAATGCTAAAAATCATTTGTGAGAATTATTATAACAGCGTTAAAAAGCCTTTTTAAATGATTGTATCCCTGTATGTAGATATACTGCAACTGAGGCCTCTGTGTGAATGTGGCTTTTCTCTGCTGCTTTGGTAAAAGATTATATTTTTGTTATATGAATAAATGTGGAGAATCAGATTGGAGCCTGGAATAGCCACCTGGTCCACCAGTCCTCAGTCAAATCGTCCAACCCATGCTAGCATGGAAAGCGGATGTTAAACGATGATGATGATGATTTATTGAGACACACAAAAATGATTACAGAGATCCAAATTCTCAGTTATCAATTTGGATTTTGTGATCCTGTAGAGTCTAAAGACACCACATAAGACCTTCAACAACAGACGCAATAACAACATCAGCCTAGTCTTAAACGATTTATTGGCCGTGTATGTGTGTGTGTGTGTATTTAAGCTCGTGTGAGAAATATCATAAAACTCCATGCAGGATATACACTTTTTGCATTAAAATTAATATTAAAATTTAGGGAAGAAAATAGTGAAAGTGGATTTTTTCCTCACCCACTTTTATTAAAGAGAAGGAAAAAAACACAATAATCTAATATTCATTGACAATTTTAGATATTGTTTCCAAATATTAAACCCATATTAATGTTGCAGCCTTATATTATAGCTGTGCGACCTGAAACATCAGCAAGTACACAAGCTTCTCAATGGTGCTGAGATGTGGTCCCTTAGACGAATGTTGAAGAGATAGAGTGGCAAATATCAAAGTCCTTAGACAAGCAGAAAATTCCAGAAAGCTTCTTAACACCATAAGAAGACAATAGGTTAAGTTCAGTGGACATTCTAATGAGAAGACAAACCTTTGAACATTTAGTAACAATGGTAAAACGAAAAGGAACAAGAAACCAGGAAAGACAGAGAGAGAGAGAGAGAGAGAGAGAGAGAGAGAGAGAGAGAGAGAGAGAGAGAGAGAAGACTCTTAATGATTTACTAACTGGTTACAGAAAGAATAACACAATAACAACCTGTGTGCAGGACAGGATCCACTATTTCTAGGTGTGGCACTTATAAAAAAAAGTGATATAGATGGATGTTTTGTCATTGTAATAGCTGGCATGAAGCCACCACCCCTCTCTCAAATACATCTCCGTTCAGTCGAGGGGTGAGTCACCTCACAAGTGGTGGCACCATGGAGAAAAAGCTTCCAGTACACACTGTAATATGGTTGGTTCTATGAAGGGAATCCAGCTATAGTAACCATGCCAACAATATTCGACCTCGCCACAGTCATGCAGCAGATCTTGTCAAATCGACCAAACCAATGCCAATATAGAAAACAGACATTAAATAATGATGATGATGATGTTGAACAAAAAACATAATCCATGCTGATACACCAAGGCCAGCGCTACATTGACCAGATCTTAAGATCTCACATCATGCCATTCTTTGCATATCACCATAGCCACATGTTCCAGCAGGACAATGCTCCCTCCCACACAGCCAGGCTCACAATGGACTTCCTGCATCAGCACAACATCAGAACCATACTGTGACTGGCTCTCAACCCAGATTTGAACCCAATTGAACACCTGTGGGATGAAATCTAGAGAAGCCTGAACCAGGTGGTCCCAAGGCCGACAACTTGTGTGGAACTAGAGGCGGCTTTCCTCAGGGTGTTGGCACAGGTGCCAATGGCCTTTGTGAACCGCCTCATGCACTCCATGTACCAACAGTGTATGGCTGTTTTGAATACCCAGGAGGGGAATACATGGTATTGAACATGTCACACCCTATCATCTCAATGTGCTGGATCCACTCACTACCAGAACACATGACAACAACTTATAGACTGTGGTCAAAGGGCATCCAAGAAATTGACTTTATCAGATTTATCAAATTTTTTCTCTGACATAATGAAAGTAAAACATATTTCACAGTCACACATGTCTCACGTTTCTTTCGTGGTTCAGTGTATTAGGGGGAGGGGGGTTTGTCTTTGGATTAAGATTCCGTTCATCTCCATGATCTTATGTTACATTTGGCTACAGCAAAGAATCGTGCAACTGCTCTGTTACCATTTTAATGCCATACTGAATAATTCCCAGCTGATTAGCTGTGGAATATATAAATTTATAAATATCCTTCTATGTCAGGGGTAAAACGAATCTGGGCAGTGGCCAGCACTATTGTTATTTTTCTTTAACATCAGCAGCACCGAGGAATGTTGTTTCCTATTTGGAATTCCAGGCAGAAACATTTAGAATTCACAGCTTAAGAAATTCCATTAACACAATATTGAAAGCTATTCTCAGTAACTTCATCAAAAGAGAGGTGCTGAAACTTAGTGACATGAGCAAAGCTTATGTGAATGAGCCATCCACATGTCCTAAAATGAAAGGCCTTTCTTAAAGGGCCACTGTACAAAAGTATTTCAACAGAAAACTTTACAGCAATTTCCCAAAAGGAGTCAAAAGAATTTAGAGAAAAAAAAAATAAAGAGTTCTTACATGCGTTTCTTAAAACAAATGATATAATGCTTCTTGCTATGTGATATGTTTACAAATTTAGAGCTACTTGAGGCTTAAGCCTGACCAATGTTTTTGAAGCTTAACCAAAATCAATAATACCATTAGCAATGACGTTTTTCAACCTTGCACATAAAGACCACAACAAACAAATACGTAGGGAGACTCAGCAAAATGCATTTCTTAATACACAAAATTTCTCCCAAGAAACACTGTTGTTTCTACCTGTGATATAGTTTAAGTTGTAATTTCTTTCATTGCTCCCCTGTTCAACAGCTGCAGAAAGAGTTTCTCCATTTCTTAATAACATAACAACTGAAGATTACAGTCATCTAACAAAAAAAAAAACAAAAAAAACCAACTTAAGTTGCATTGAGAACAGTTTGTCTCAAACTAGAAGGCAAGAAAAAAAAAAAAGACCTTATACAGCAAGAAGAAAAGTAAAAGAATTCATTGCATTTTTGATGAAAGATATAAGGAAAATTTAACACATTTTCTCTTGAAGTATTTATGGGGTTTCATAGTGGTATAATGCAACTGGAATGGTTTTGTGTATTGTTGTACCTTTTTAACAAAGTATTTGGCACCATTGAGAAAAAAAAGAAAAACTTTTGGCAGCCCTGGAAACATTTAAGGGATGTGAACTACTAATATATGCTTGCATGTGCACACGTGTATGTCCAGGTGTGTAGGCTCTGTTGTGACTTCTTTGGACAATGTTACCAATTAAGTTGATATCTCTGTAAGTATATCAGGCAGAGTCTAAATGTAAATATCATTTCTGCTTTCTTATTGAGGGAAAGATTTGAAATAATCTTGTCTGTTTTGCAATTTAATTTGCTACATTAATATAGAAATTACCCTAATATGTCTTTAGTCTACCAGAATAGCCACAAATTAATTAAATCATACTTTTTTTCTATTATTTGCTCCTGGAGAAAAGTTCAAAAGCATTTTAGGATATTAGCTTCTTTGAGGAGTGAATGCCTTTATGGGAAGGCCGTATCTTCATGGGGATAGAGCGATTAGTATGTTCCAAGATGTCTATCATAACTTTGGTTGTATTTTATAATGTATCAAAACAGTTTCTACAAAGTTCAAAGAGAAAGAGAGAGAGAGAGAGAGAGAGAGGGGGGAAGAGAGAGAAAGAGAGAGAGATATTAATACATTAATACACTTCAGGTGATGAAAGACAGTCGCAACCTTGAAAGTCTATCCGAGATAATAAAACTGCAAAGAATGCTTTACTATCATATTTTGAAAAATATCCACAGAAATTCAAATAATACCATGAATTAGATAATCAAACCAGAAATTGAGGGAAACCAGTAAATAGGAGATGGTAAGGAAATATCATTATTAGAGGCTTTATTTATTTATTTTACTGCATGTTCTCTGTTGTATTGTTGTTACAAGATTGAAATTTAGTTGAAGCAAGAAAGTGGAAGTGAAAACAATAATTGTATACTGAATTGAAAAGGTTTAGAGGTACATGACAAAGGAATAAGGAAGTGAGAATATAAAGAGGCAAGATGTAATTTAAAGAAGGAACAACGTGAGCCAATCTAAGGAATAGAAGAACTAGAAGCCAAACTGAAGACATTCGTATAATAGAAAATATATAGGTGGCTTGACAGGAAAGAGATTTAAATCTATTCAGTCTATATAACATGCATGCATGTGTGTACGTGCACACACGCACGCACAGAGGCACAGAAAGAAGTTCACGGCTGTAGAAATACTCTTCTGGAACATCACCTTTTGGAAAGAGGCCAAGGAATATTCCTGGCACCAATTAAAATTAAATACCTACAAATGTCTGCACTCAAAACATTAACAAATAAAATAGTTAATAAAAAAAAATTGGGGTCTGGAAGTAGTTTCTTTGCATTAATATAAGATTCAATTAAAGAAAAAACTGAAAATAAATATAATAAATACCCAACTCTCTAAACAATTTAAGATGAATACTGAACTGCCAACTCTATTGTTAAATATTGTATAATAATGAATCATACATATATGTAGAATTACAAATAAATGAACTAACGAGAGGAAAGAAAGAAAGCATGAGTGTGTGAAACATGGATGTATATATGCTCTCTTGAAAAAAAAAAAATAAAAAAGCTTTCCATCTCAATACTGAAGATTGAATAAGTTGCAGAATTTCATATATTCTCCAGATTTGATTTCTGTATTTCTTTATTAAAATTCCCTCTCAATCAAATTTTGAAACTGACTTGCAGGATGAAAAAAGGGTTCCATGTCAAAAATGGAACAAATTCAATATCCTACAAATAATTGAGGAAATTTACTGACACACAGTTATTGCCTAAATGGTCCTGTCTAGAATTCACACACACACACACACACACACACACACAAAGTTAATCATCCAAAGCAAGCATTTTCAAATATCTTTAGTATGTAATGGTAAGAATCAATATTTGTGACTCTTACAAATGTAGACACATAAGAAAAATTTAAACTTTCAAGAAGCAAGGTGCAAAGAAACCACTCTCATGACTGTCCACCCTTTCACTGCAAATAACAACTGCAAACACCGTTGTAATTATTAAAGTAGTCTTGTGATAAGATTTATCTTTTTCAGTTAAGTATGGGCATCTACTGCATTACAGAAACTCCGCTTCTTTTGTTTCCTCCACAACTACCCTTAGCCACCCCTATATAATGTGGGGTAGCCATGTATTTCCATTGTACAGCAAGACACTCGTGCATGTCTCTATCATACTTTAGTCTTTCGACCCCCACCCCACCCGCACTAAATAGCAACGGCTTTTACTTCTCCTTTCCCCACCTTGCAAGTTGTTTGGTGACCTCACAAGCAGTGGTGGCATGAGGAAAGTGGCAGGAACACATTGGCATTAGGAAGGGCATCCAACCATAGAAACCAGGCTGAAGCTGACACAGGAACTCATTGGATCCTGTCAAACTGTCCATCCCATGCCAACATGGAAGATGGATGTTAAATGATGATGATGGTGATGGTGATGCACACACATATATACATGTCTGTGTGTCTGTGTGTGTGTGTGTGTGTGTGTGTGAGAGAGAGAGAGAGAGTTGGGGGGGGGGGAGATAACTTGTCAGAGTCATTGGTATTAAGCATTTTATTCAAATTCTCTTTGATCCATGCAAACATGAAAAAGTGGATATTTAATGATGATGATGATGATGATGACGTATATAATGAATGAGCTTGGCAGGTAGAGTTGGATACACAAACTGAGTTCTCTTGTAGAAGAAACTAGATTTTAATAACGTTGCATGGGGTGGGGGCAGAGAGAAAGAGGGGAGATAGAGAGAGAAGGTGAGAGAAGGAGAGAGAGAGAGAGACAGAGTAAAGGTATAATAGAAATTTCTTTCAACATAAGAAGTTCTGCTAAGAAACATTTTTCCAGGTTTTGTCAGAGACATACTTAAAAAAGAGATTCATGCATTCAATATTTGTTAGAAGAATCCTAACATGATAACAAGGCAGATAAAAAGAATCTGAGTTTTTTAAACTTACACCCACAGAAAATTTCTTTGCAAATAAGATAATTGATTGAATTTGTAAATTAGAATTGATGGTAAAGATGTATTATGCCAGCAATGTAGAAAATTAAGATTATCTCAAATATTTTATTCAGTAAATATTTATTTTACTTCAAAAGCAAACACCTTTGCTGTTTCTGGAATTCATTTTAACCCTTTTCATATCAAACCATTGGAGACCATCTCTGATTGCAAGATACCAAATTCCTGTTTTAAACTTATCTTAAAATCTTTCAAAACTTTCACATTAATTTATGTTCCAAACACTAACTTAATAATAACCAAGTTATTTCACTGAAATCCTCAGAATTTAAAAAAATCAATTGAAACAAAAGACTGTTTCATAAGAAATATTGTAACAAAAGGGTTAAGGTGGGAATTTGTGGCATTATAAAATATGCCTTAACTCGTAAACCTAACCAGTTATATTGGTTAGGATTAGCTTCAGTATAAGACTAGTAATTTTTTCAAACAATGAGAGAGTCTCAGCATTGTTACCTGACCTGCTAGAAATAGCAATCAGATCTTCCTCAAATCACACCCTACAATCTTAAAAAGAGAAGGGTACATAATGTGGTCCTAGATACACATATCTGAACACAGGATTCCAAAGTCATTAACCATAAGTCTGCTTGATCAAGGCTGACCTACGGTTAAATAGTAACTGGTAATTATTTCATTGATTTCAAAGTTGGTTCACACGAAGTTTGAACTCAGGTCACAGGGAGAGAGAAATAAATACTAATCATCATCATTTAATGTCAACTTTTCTGTGCTTGCATGGATCAGACAGAATTTGGTGAAGTTGATTCTCTCTAGCTGGATGCTCTTCCTGTCACCAACCCTTGCCTGTTTCAAAGCAGGGGAACATTTCTCCATGGACAGACATGTTATTCATGGAAAACTGGAAACAAACAACATCACTTGGATGATGGTGATGCCTGTTTGTAATCACTATGTGATGCCAAGACAATGATGCACACACACACATTTGATGATCTTCCTCAGTTTCCCTTTACCAATTCTTCCCATAAGGCATTGGGCACCATGAGGCTTTAGTAGAAGACACTAGCCGAAGAAGAAATCTAATAGTGAAACTACTACTACTGGTACCGCTACATCACTACCAACCCACCATCAATATGACTACTGCTGCTGCTGCTGCTGATTATTATTATTATTTAATTAACCATGTAAGTAAATTAATGAGAAAATATTGCAATGAAATTAAATAAATGTGATATTTATACACTTAACGAACTGATGATTAGCAGTAAATGAAATACTGTAAATTTTTCCCAGCCACTACATTTCTAATGCTACATAAAATATTTTGCAAAACAAAGAAAATGTTGAGGAAATCTGCATCAAAGATGTTCCTAGATATATTTATAAATACAAGACTGGCAGCTGGTTTCGCTGAAGGAATGGCCACCAAAATGATGTGTAACCTAATGCAATGACAATAGTTTTTGATAATGCAGTGTTGCTAATAATAATGCTGTGCGATTAATGCAGCATTTGCACACACAATAATGCTGTTTTCAAAAGCATTATGTGATAGTGCAGGATAACCAATTTCTCATATAGTTTATGATAATGATGTTGACGATGATGCTTACTACAGATGTGGTGACATTTGTGTCTACACAAAGAAAATGGGGAAATAAAAGAAGAAAAAAGAAGAGGCAAAAAGCTAGTTTCAAAACTGTATGATCTGCCCACCTCCACCTACCACTTGATTCAAAACACCATTAAAATATCTTTACAGACAACACTTAAGAGATGTTCACTCTTACAACCGAACATGCAAAAAACTAAAAACAAAATCAATAATTTTACAAAAGTTCTTTGACATCAATTATAAAAAAAAAAACCCCAAAGAAATAACAAAAGATTAAAAAAGTACAACCAAGCTCTCCTCCCGACTAAAAACTGAATACATTGGGAAGTCTTTATAGAAGAATGGCAAATTTATCACGCATGTTGCATTTCATGATCTGTGAGATTGCATGTTACCAGATGGAGTTGTGAATTGAAAGTATTGCTATATACTTTAGCACAACTAATTTTAAAGTAACATCTAGATATTTACTTAACAGCATTTACAATTCTATATTTTCAGATACAGAATTTTTACCATTTAATTTTTTTATTATTTAAAAAATAAAATAAAATTTCATTAAAAAATTTAAAAAGGAGCACTAAACAAAATCAAACTTGGTTTGTGGCATTCTGCATATCATTTCTTTTAATTTAACAGCTGGATGCTTAAATTTAATTTTTATGCAAGCTATTTATAGCAATTATATTAGATTTGTGCTTAATATGCTGCACTGACAAACTTTAAAAAAAATATATACTTACAGTTCGAATAATTTGAAAGAGTTTATAGAAACAAATTCAGTGAATGTCATCAGAATTATTGAAATGTAGAGCATGAATAGATAAAGTCTCATGCTATGCTCCTGCCTTTGTTCTGTTCTTTGAAGTGAGATGTATCTTATGTGCGTCAGTGAAGCCAGCTAATAACAATGAGAATCACTTCCACTGAGAGTTGAATAATGGTTGGCCGGACAAACATTGCAGCACATTGAAAGGGAAGGGGAAAAAAACTTCTTTACAGTCATTAACTGATTCCATTGGAGTGCAGCTATGCTGAGGCATTGCCTACAGAGCTTCAGTCAAATATATCGACCACTGTATTTAGTTCTGGCCTTCATTTTATCAGTCTCTGTTTACTGAATGGCTAAGTTCACCCAATGATCTATGTCCTATAGGCAGGTTCCTTTCCTTAAAAAGTAAAAGCCACAATGAATTTATACACACACACACACACACACACGACAAGATTCTATAGTTTCCATCTACCA
The DNA here is from genome assembly GCF_001194135.2 of Octopus bimaculoides. NCBI lineage: Eukaryota > Metazoa > Mollusca > Cephalopoda > Octopoda > Octopodidae > Octopus > Octopus bimaculoides. The sequence continues at coordinate 95,474,854 of NC_068989.1, forward strand.
AAACTTGCAAACAACACATTGGCCTACCTGCAAGAAATATTTTAACCAGGCAGCCATCTCTGTTTTCTAAATGTAAAACATTTTCTGAACCAATCCCTAGAAATATCTTTAAATGAAGGAAACCATCCAAAATATATTAACTCCAGAAAATAAGTTGTTGTTTCACCCCAGTTCAGTCTTGACCCAGAACCTATAACCCAACCACAGCCGACAACCCTTATGCATACGGTTAGTGTCATTTCTTTAAAATAGTAAGGAGGCTCCCTCGTTGCCTGGAAAGAAGAGTAAAACGTATGAAGAGGCCTCAACACACAGGCATATATAAAGACTTATGTGTGTATGCAGATGAGACCAAACTTTGGTTGTTTCCAAAGTTATTCACTGAGAAGTATTCTGAGCTTATTTTAATTTTATTGATTTCCATTTTGATAGTATTCAAAGTTTATTTTAATGCTGCAAAAACTTCAGCCAAAAGCTAAAACACAACTAACACATTTTTCTGAAAAATTGAAATACAACTTAAGACTTTCTTCTCTGGAGATATCTGAGAGGAAATATGGCTGACTAGAAAACTTTATTCTTCATTGCAAAGAATACAGAAAACATCCATTTTTTTTTTAAGAAAAAGAAAGCAGCAAAAATGCATAGTTTATTTGGGACATTGTGAAGAGAAGATAAATAGAGCAAAAGGACCTAAGTATATGCAGTTGATTATTTATTCATTTGTGTGGGGGAAAAAGGGAGATTTGCATCAATTATTGATTTCTTACATAAGGATCAGGCCTCACATTTTTAAAGGAGGGGAAATGATATCAAGGGATGTTCATATTCTTGAATGGTATTAGTCTAGCCATATCAATGAAAGAGGAAATGTTACAATCAAGTAATCTGTGCCAAGTGACATAGTAACTGTGTCAGGGAACTTTCTTCCATTTTAATAGCAACTGATTCAGAACAGTTTCTAACCACAAATGAATTGTAGAAATGTAAATTAAAATAATGAAGGAAGGTTTGGAGTCAAAGAGTCTTTGAGGTAATTTGGCAAAGACCAAAAGTCGTAGTAAGTTGGAAAACAAATAAATCATAAATCCCTTCAGATGGCCCTGCTTGATAAGCAGAAAAGGTGTAGGTAGAAACTCCATTAAGTTGTACCCAGTACAAGCTATGAACACACAAGAGGTGCAATAGTATCTGAGGAAGGTTAATAGAGAAAGTAGATCTATCATTAAAAGCATTTCACCTACGACCATCCTGTCTCTTCATATAACTAGGGCTATCTCAACCAACAAATAATTTTTCTTTATAGTTGAGTGTAATTTGATGGACATTCACTCCTATTTCTAACATGTTAAAAACCTGCAGAGAAGAGGTTCCCCTTTTGGTTTGGCACCATGCACGGTGACAGAAATAGATTTCTTTGTTGTATGATTGAAAGGACAGAAAGAAGAAAGGCATCTTACTATAGAAACCTACTCACAAAATAAATAATGGATTATTTTAAACATAGAACTGAACTATACAAATCTGAAAAATTATTTTTAATAAATAAAAATATCAATTTATGAATTAAACCCTAACCCTGAACAGTGAAATTTTGCACAATTCACAACCGTAACTGTTTGGATTCCCACAAATTTTGCAACAGACAACTGAAGTTGTGCTTCAAATGCTGTCTGTCGATCTTTTATTAGTAGAGCTGGCCAGGTTTGACATAATTATGCCAACGTCGCATTTTCAGAATCACATTGATTGGCATAAAGAAACATCATTCTATCATGTCCAACATTATTTGGAACTAATTTTGTCTATTTATAGATTTATTGAAATATTGAATATCAGCAATATAGTGACAAAAAAAGTAACTGAATAATACTATTTGTAACAGCGTTCTCTCTCTCTCTCAACTGAAACAGAGAGAGGAGGAAAGAAAGAAAGAAAGAGAGACTAAGGAGGAGAGTAGGAGTCCTTTTGCAGAAGTCCATGACCATTGAGGCTTGGAGTCACATCTGAAATGATTGACATGATGCAGATGCAAAATGTGATATTACACTACTCAGCTATTCTTCCAAAGATTCTCACAGAAAAACATTTTACATCAGAATATAATAACAGACAGGTATTTATGTATGTGAAGAATTTGGTTTCCAAATGTACTTTATTGTGAGCTGTTGTGCAAAGTTCTCAGAACTGCAAAAAAGTTATATCAAATTCATCTCTACACAATATATAATTCTTGCCAAGTGAAAAAAAAAGGATCAATTGCAGAATTTAGCATTTGTTTTGCGTATTTTAAAGGAACATTTGGCATTTTGAAATTAAATCAAGACAATAATGTTGATTTAGAGCTCTCAAGAAAATCTAATTTCTAATCAATAGATAAGGCATAAATTAACTTTTATGGTCTCATATAAATCTAGAACTAGAGTTGGAATTCTCACTTGTTTGTTAGAATACAATTGTAGAAGGCATTCATTTCTTTCTTAATTGTATCATACCAACTTATTATGCTCAATGAATTCGTTTGGCATATTAGTTTCTTCAGTCACAATGCAATACAAAATAGGTTCCAAAAAGTTATTTGTAGGTAAGCAAATTCAATTTCTTCAAATACAATAGCGCTTGTCTTTGGAAACTGACAATTTGATAATACCTTCATCAAGGAACAGCTTCTTAAGATTTCATTTTTATATGAGAAGTTTCATGTATTGTTTACTCCATTCATCACCACCACTCATCGTCATCATCATCTTTATCATCAACATTTAATGTCTGTCTTCAATATTGGCATGGGTTGGACAGTTTGACAGAAGCTGACCAGCCAGAGAGTTGCACTAGGCTCCAATTGTCTGCTTAGGCATGATTTCTACAGCTGAATATGAATAAATTCATATTCATATACATATACAAAAGAGAGGCTTTTTTCAGTTTCCATTGACCAAATCCACTCACAAGGCTTTGGTCAGCCCAAAACCATAGTAGAAGACTCTTGCCCAAGGTACTATGTGGTGAGATTGAACTCAGAACCATCTGGTTGAGAAGCAAACTTCTTACCATATAGCCATGACTGTTCTTGCCCCACTTCTCATTTTCATGTATTTATGTATTTACCAAAATGTCTTGTAAATTCTTTTGCTACATGTTTTGTGCTTATAAATGATGGCAAATATATGGAATAATTATTGTTATTATAATAATTATTATTATTATTATTATTTACTTTTAATCTGCATGTTTGTTACAATCACCTGCCAAGACACATCCAGCATCCTAGGGCAAGTGAAGGATAAGAGATGTTACAGTATGACTGAAAGCTAGGGGAGGGGAAGTAGCAGGGGCAGTAGAGAAATATCTCCATGTAATACAACACAGACATTCAAATGGATAGGGTTTTTCTAAGGATATGGGCAGTACTTGTCAGTACAATCTTTTGGATTTCTCTGAGACATGGTTCTCCTGGGATCTTACATAAATGTTTCTGACATCTCTTTTTTTTCATCATACCTAGGGCACCTACAATAACAGAAACAGTTCTCACTTTAAGATGCCACATCTTTTGTATTTCAATTTCCAGGTCCTTCTTTTTACTTAATTTGTCAAATTCCTTTACAGATATATTTTTATCAGTGGGAACACTGACATCTATTATTATTATTATTATTATTATTATTATTATGAAAACCTTATAAGTTATTTTAGTAAGTGAATCCATGTGTTTATATTTGTTAAACAATACAGTTGTTCTAGTAAGTGGATTATGATTTTTAGCGTTGCTATAGATACAAATCTACTTATGAAGCTACAGACTAGAAAAATGAATTGATATTTATGAGCAAAATGAAAATTCAATCCAGTTTATTTTTACAGAGAAAGTAGCAGTGATCAATTTTAATGAGATAAAACAAAATGCAATAATTTTTTTTAAATCACCAAGAGAAAGAATGCTTGTCATGATATCCAAATAAAGATAAAAAGACTTAGATGAAATGATACGGGAAGTAGAAGACAACAGTTTCAACAATGCATTATTGCATAAAAAATGCATCCTCTAGAGAGTAGGCAAGATGTTAAAAGTAAAACTAAAAGACAAGAAAACAATGTTTTAGCACTTAACACTTAGATGGTTTTAAAGAGGACTGGTTCTAAATAAAATTTGAAACTGAAGTAAAAATAAAATGTCAAAACAAAAAAATAAACATAATAATAATAACAAGAACAGAATACATTAAGCAATGCAAGAAACAAGCATTTTAAACTGAAGTTTGCATGCTTACATGTAAAATAGTCGTCATTATAGCAACACTCCATTAATAGACTTTAATTTCAACTTCAAGAGATAAAGTGGTTGACTATGAATAAAACAGCAATATTTTTTCAGATTTGACATAAGGTGTTTAGTGAACACCTGATAGATTAACATTTAATCAGACACTGGTTTTTTAAAAAAAGATCTATAATAATAAATAGTACAGAAACGAATATTTAAGGCTATATTGCCTGGTTTGATATTTTAAATTGCTATAGTTTTCTTTAAACTAGATTCTAAGAACTGATCGTTCTTTAAAATCAATCAAAACGAATTTAAGTTTCAAATAATTTTGACATTCAGAAAAGTTTTATGGCCTGTTCTTTCTTTCTATCGTACAATAAATAGGTAGAAATGGCTTGAAACCTTTGAATGTAAAACAGAAAAAGAAAAAAAGTAAAAACAAAAATGTAATAGAATTGAAACAGCATGCTATAAATTTATCCATCTCTCAAATGAATGACATTTGTTTTATGAATGTAGTCAAAGATTCCAATGATGAAAGGGGACACCATTATGAAAGATGAAAAGAGAACTCCATATTAGTATGGATTTAGATTTTGTTTCCAAAAAAATAACTGAAATTCAATATCCTCAAAACTGTTGCTTCTGAATGTTTTGCTGATGATAATATGCTAAGAGTATATTGCTTGTAGCAAAGATCAACAGTAAAAGTTAGTTCTTATATGAACACAGTGTGAATCTCGAAGTAGTGATAACACAAAGAGGAGTGCTGGTGCATTTGCCACCATCAAAAAATAACATTTGCATTCTGCTGTTGTAAAAAACATTACCAGATTTGTAGGAAGCCACTAGGAGATATAGTGAATATTCTCCTAGATGATGGCATAATGGATATGGTTGTCAGCCAAAAAATATAAAATAAGGGATTAACAGAGAGGTGAAGGTTGGGTTATCAGAACAGTTATATTCCGAAATGAAAAAAAAATGGAAATTATTAAGAAAGAGAAGAAATAGAGTTGAAGAGATTAGCAGTTTCTAGGAGACACTTCAGTCGATGGAGATGCATTGTAACAAAAAGACTAGTTTAGAAATAACCAATAAGCAGCATAATTAAACCAGGAGATTTTCATACAACACTATTTAAAAAGGCTTACATTTTCATAGGCCTAGAAACCATTAACGTGTAATGAAGAAATAGATTTGAATACTGGTAGCAATTGAGAAAAGTCATAAATACATGCAATAGTCAAAATAATTTCTATAGGAGACGTCTAAGCAGAAAACTAGATGACTCTATTTTAATAATGACTCTGTTATTATTTACTGTTGGTGCTGTTATTGCAAGGAGTGGATTGGTAGAATCATTAGAGTTTCAGAACAAATGACACTAGAGGTGGTTATTCCAGCTCAGTACATTCTAAGATCAAATCCTAACAAGGTCAACTTTGCTTTCATTCTTTTGGAGTTGATAAAATGAAGTTTTGTGGTCGATGGAATGAACTAGACAACTCTTCTTTTAAAAATGGTTGTCACTGTGCCTAAATCATCATCATCATCATCATCATCATTATTATTATTATTATTATTATTATTATTATTATTATTATTATTATTATTATTATTATTATTATTATCATTAATGTTGCCAGGTGGCAGAACTGTTAGCACATTGGTCAAGATGTTTAACAGTAGTTTTCCTGGCTCTTTACTTCCTCAGTTTTAATACTGCCAAGGTCAACTTTGCTTTTTGTCCTTTCAGGGTCAATGAAATAAAGTACCAATCATGTACTGAGGTTGCTGTAATCAACCTGCTCAATGCACCTCAAAACTGTTGGTCTTGTGCCACAAACTTTCTTTAGAAGCTCTACAGGACATTCCATTCCAATCTCTTTTATCCATTTATCTTATTTCATTACTCACAGCCCCTAATGCACCAATTATTACAGGTAAAATCTTTACAGATTTCATATTCCAAATACTCCAATCTCAAATTTTAAGGGGATGTCATTTTTTCAACTTTTCATCTGCTTTCAATCCTAATATCAAATGGACATGAAGGATCAATATGCAAATGCAATTGGCAAGAGAACAGCAGCAGGAGATTTAAGGGCCTCACTCGCAGCAAATACAATAAGAGACTGGAGAAAGCAAGGATAACAGTTACAGATGGAGACGGGTGAATGTAATCTTTGTTGCCTAGCCTCACATTTGCCAGAATTTTAGGATGAGTTATAAAAACTACATTATAAACATGAAGAATGTTGGAAAATGCATTTCTACAAAATTGATAATTAATTACTCCAAGACATTACAAGAAGTACAATTTAATTTTCAAGAAAAGAAGGTCGATGTTGGGAGGTTTGTGAAAAAGAAGGGTTTATCAATGCATACAAAAACATTTATTGCTTAGAAAATACCAACAATTTTAAGAAGGAAAAATATTAGAATTTATAAAATGTATGGTTAATGTATGAAAAGAAACTTGGTTTGAACTGGGTGAAATGAATTAAATAGAAAGTGTTTGAAATTAAGACTTTTATGATGTTTTCCTACACTATTCATGGACTGAATTTTATTTCCACTGCAGATAACTGTTCTTGTCTCATTGCCTGATTCTCTGTTTGGTTAATGTGTTGCTATAAAATGTTTTCTGTTATAACTAAGCTGTTTCTGTTTATGTTTTTCATATAAGGTTATATTAGTGTTCTTATTAGAAAGATTTCTTTTTTCTTGCTGCTCTAGTTGCATGTTTTAGTCCATATTTTATTTCTTTTTCTGCCAAACTAAAGCATTTCAATAAACATTAAATACTTGAATACACTAAAAATTCTTTTTAATATCATTCTCTGCTGGAAAAACAGGAGGGGGAGGTCTTCCATGCCTGTGAGACTTATACGACATCCAATGTTGTAAGTAGTTTATTTCACTCAGTCACTGTGTCACACAATACACTAATGACTATAATCAATATAATTGCCCTGATGAACTTATCTTAAAATGTTTTATCAGAAAACAACAGGCGGCAAAGAACATGCAAAATCTCATATCAAATTAATAATTCACAAGAAAACAAAGTGCCGACAGAAATCAACTGACAAAGTAAAAATTAAAAGAAAAATTCTCTTTAAGCAAATTGTTCACAGGACCACAGTTGGTTGAACAATACTGTGCAAGTTGTGTGGCTGTCTGCATGCATACATCTCTATCTATCAATATACATCAACACACACAGATACATAGAGATATATAAATTCATAAAAATGTTGTTATGTGTAATAATGGTTGAATGTGTAACCGTTTCTTTAAAAACTAAAGAGATTAAGAGAAAATCTAAAAGACTGGCAGGTTGATTTAATTTCAATGCTAAATACCAAATTGCTTGACGATGTCAAGAAGAAGAGATCAGAATGTGTATCACAGCTTCCCTTTAAATGTGTATCTGAGCATGAAGAAAAGAGAATCCAGGAGAAGAAAATCCTTACATTCTGTTAAGCAAATAACTCCATGGTGTTCTTTCCATTGACTACAAACAATACAGAGTTAATTAAAAAAATTGAGAGAGACTACAATCTCTCTCTCAGAACCTGTCTCAATTTAACCCAAACATTTAATTAAAATTATGCTTAACCAATGACAAAACCCCTCTATTTCGCTGCAACCAAATTTCCTTCACATCATACTTTATTATTTTTGAAAATACACTAGATGCATTATACCTATGAAAAGAAAGGGGTGGCTTTTCATCCAAAAACTTATTTGATCAAAGTTGACCCATGGTTAAACAACAACAATCAAGCCTCTTTAGGATTATCCAAATTATTCTCATACAATTTTGAAAAGTTCCAAAATATATATATCTTTTTACATTCTCCGATTAGTAGATTAGTATCAATTTCAAAGAAGGGAAAAAAGAAAAACAGTCACAACTGTTGCATAAATTTTATAAGTTCAATGCTTACTCCCATTATTAATTATCAAAAAATGCAAATGCTTCATAGCGTCAAAGAGCGTATATGATTGATTGAATGGTCCCAATATTTCAAGAATGATAAAACAGATTACTGATACATCCATTAATATGTGTCTAGGGATTGATTAAAAGAGAAAGAAAGAAGACTCTCAAAATGGTGTTTTTTTTTACATGCCACCTGCACAGGAGCCAGTCCAGCGGCACTGGCAACGACCTAGCTCGAATGTTTTTTCACATGCCAGTTAGGCAACACTGGTAATGATCACGCTCAAATGGTGCTATTTACGTGCCACCGGCACGGAAGCCAGACGGTTGCTCTGGCAATGATCATGCTTGGACGGTGCTGTTAGTGCTCCACTGGCACAGGTGCCAGTCATCGAATTTGGTTCAATTAAGATTTCGATTTCACTTGCCCCAACAGGTCTTCGCAAGCAGAGTTTAGTGTCCAATGAAGGAAAGGTACGTATAAGTGGGTTGGCTACACTTCTGGCAGAGGCCTTGGATTATGGTCTCACTTGGCTTGCTGAGTCTTCTCACACACAGCATATTTCCAAAGGTCTCTGTCACTAGTCATTGCCTTGGTGAGGCCTAATGTTTGAAGGTCGTGCTTCACCACCTCATCCCAGGCCTTCCTGGGTCTACCTCTTCCACAGGTTCCCTCAACCACAGGGGTGTGACACTTTCTCACACAGTTATCCTCATCCAGTCGCACCACATGACCATACCAGCGCAATCGTCCTCTTGCACACCACAACTAATGCTTCTAATGTTCAGCTTTTCTCTCAAGGTACTTACACTCTGTCGGGTATGCACACTGACATTACACATCCATTCGAGCGTACTGGCTTCATTCCTTGCGAGCTTACACATGTCCTCAGCAGTCACGGCCCATGTTTCACTGCCATGTATCATGGCTGTTCATACACATGCGTCATACAGTCTACCTTTTACTCTGAGCGAAAGGTCCTTTGTCACCAGCAGAGGTCAGAGCTCTCTGAACTTTGCCCAGACTATTCTTATTCTAGTAGCTACACTTTCAGTGCACCCTCCCCTTCTACTGGCTTGGTCACCTAGGTAACTTCCAGTTTTTCTCCCTGGAATGTGGCAGAAGTTGTTCTCTGCACATTTTCAGTGTTTATTGCTCCTGAGCATCTGCCACATACAAAATCTATCTTCCCAGTCAGCCTCCCTTTGATATTGCTGCACCTCTTATGTGTCCATAGCTTACACTGGGTACATCTTACAGAATTTCTACCTATGCCTTTTCTATAGATCGAGCAGGGTCATCTACCCGAAGGGGTTTGTGGTTTGTCTGCCTTCCTGCTTACAACACAAAAGCCAGACATGTTTTTGCAGAAGATTGAATGAATAGCAATGTTTGTGTGATGGTGATATTTATCAAAAAATACTGTGTGATATCATGACAAAGAAACCAAAACACACACACACACACTGGACTTTTTCCAGTTTCAATCTACCAATTCTACTCACAAGGCTTAGGTTGGTTCAGTGCTATAATAGAAAATACTGGTCAAAGGTGTTGCACAGAAAAACCAAACTCCAAATCACATTGGTTGAGAAAGATTGTTTCATTACATCAGCCTTTGCTCAAGTGTGTATGTGGTTGTGGGTGTGTGTGTGCGTGTGTGTGGTGTTTGTGTGTGTGTGTGTGTGTGTGTGTGTGTGTGTGTGTGTGTGTGTGTGTGTGTGTGTGTGTGTGTGTGTGTGTGTATAAAAATTTTGTACATTTAAATAAGCTGGAAAAGCCGAATACCTTTTCTGAATATTGATAATTTTCTTGTTACAAGGTTAAGTAGGTCAGCTGACTATGTAGAGGTTTTTTGCACTAACATGTTTCACACTTAACTAAACTGTAGGAAGTACAGTCATGTGTTTAATAGTAGAACAAGTTTAAGCTCACTGGACTGAGGAAAATAGTACAAAGATAGTAAGTAGAATAATATGGTGAGAACAGAATACACAATAGTTTTATATTTTTTAACCAGAACAAAGCAGGTGTTTTTTTTTTGTTTTTTGTTTTTATACATTCACAATGAATATTTCCAATATATTCATAATGTTAATTTTTAATGCTGTGCAGAAGTAGCCTTTAAAAACAAATACAAGTGTTATGATAAAATAGCATAGATTCGCATGTACTTACGTTGCAACTCCTAAAGGCCACTGATAGAAATTTTGATCATCAATATCTGGACTGTCATAGACCAAGAAGACAAACTTAACAGGCCCACCACGGAGCTGCATGTAAGATTTAATCCATTCATTATTACATTGTTCATTGCCCAATAAAATCACAGCCACATTTTTTAAATTTGTTAACGTTGGAAGGAAATCAAGCCATAACTTGGCAAAATCTATTTTGGAGGGTTCACGTCCATTTAAGACAAGTATCACATTTTCAGTACTTTTTGGGACTTTACTTGGAATCACTCCTGGACCAGTTCGGAATCTACAAAAGAAACAAAAGAAAAAAAAAATTAACACCTTTTGATAGCATTTTATTGATGCATTCATAGATTACAGCATAGCATAAATCCACTGTCGTCAGGTGAAATTTTAAAAACATATAAACAGGAGAGCTAAAACCAAGAAATGAACCCATACAACAACTAACATGAAGAATAATCAAATTTATAGGAAAAATTGGGAGAAGCAAAGGGAGATTCTAAGAGCAATGAGGTCAAAGCAATCCTACTGTTCAAGCTGTTATCTCAATTAGTTTATAGTCATGATACCTGCTGTGAAAGCTAACAGGGAACAAGCAGGCCAACTTGAAAAAATCTGCAAAGAACAATGAGATAAGACCTCAGACTTTTGGGGTAGAACGACATAAACTGTTGCCATCATTTGACGCTTGAATACACATGCATGTATAGGCATATACACTCATTGACTCCTACAGATATTAACCTCCAGACTATGACAGATATTTATTTTGTGACACATGACTCCTGTATACATAACAATAATTCTTCACCTTTAGGAAGAGTTTCATGTCTACAAAAATGAGTTGCCTGGAGGACTGCCTGTTAGAAATATTCAATTGATAACTTCCACAAAATTCAAAACAGCACAATAACATGTATGAATGCATAATTTACAACAACAACAACAACAACAACAACAACAACAACAGCTTCATCTTCAATTACCAGTCTTGAAATTAGGAATCCTTATGATCCTTGATTTCCATTCAAACTTGGATTGGATGAGAGACTATTATGTGGTAGTGTTTGACCACCACACACACTTCCTGATAGCAACACTTTTAGTTACTTTTTATGTTATGCAGAGATTTGGTACCACCACAATATATATAGACACACACACACACACACACACACACACACACACACACAAAAGTTCATGGAGGAGTTTTGATAAGTTCAATTGCT
>NC_068989.1:95486595-95487351 GCF_001194135.2 Octopus bimaculoides
GAGAGAGAGAGAGAGAGAGAGAGAGAGAGAGAGAGAGAGAGAGAGTGTGTGTGTGTGTGCTTACATTTTAAAAGTTAAGTCGTGACCTTTTGCAAATTGTTTGTTGTCAATAGTTGCAAAAGTGATCTATTTTTTTCTTTTTTTTTATAACAATAAATATAATAATACAAGTTAGTTTCTATGACAATTTTACAGTGAGGCAGTCATTATCTGACGCAGTGCATAATGTGTTGCAATGTATTTTATGTTTTCAAAACCAAAATAATAAGCCAGTCTATTTTAGACGTAATTACCAAAAGAACTGAAGAAACTAAATCTCCCCACAAGACAAATTCTTCCAGCAACAAATAGTGAAACGTTATGATTGAAATAAAGGAAAACGAACATTTTCTCCAGTCAAGCAAGTATTTAATCATAACTGTTTTTAAAGGAACCCTAATTGGTTAATTACTTTTGTGAATTGCAAATCTAATGAGAAATGCTTCTGAGTCATCTTTCCACGGGGAAAATATATTCTTGCAAAGCAGAAGTCAAATACTGAGATCTGGTTAAGAATTATACATGACATATCATTATAGCCATGCATGGATGGATGTGTGTGTGTGTGCATGCACACATACACGTGTGTATATATATGTATATGTATGTATGTATATGTATATATATCATCATCTTTTAATGTCTGCCTTCCATGCTAGCATGGGTGTGTGTATATATATACATATATATATATATATATATATATATATATATATA
>NC_068989.1:95487479-95512130 GCF_001194135.2 Octopus bimaculoides
TATTGGACGCTCAGGACATATCATATATATATATATATATATATATATATATATATATATAAAATAGCCCTTACTTCTTTTTTATTTTGTAAAGACAGTTCCAAGAAAAATAACAGTTTTCATATGAAAAGAAAAGTGTGGAGTATCACTGAATATTGAGAATATTGATCGGAGTTTTAAAACTTTATTTTATTATATTTCAGATAACTGGTATAAGCATCTTTAAAATTCTTACTCTGAGAACATATGCAAATGTAAATAAACTAGTCTATCAATAATAACAACAACAACAACAACAATAATAATAATCAGTGTACAAGAAATATAGTCATAAATACCCATATGCATTCACATTAGACAGAATAAACTGCTGGATTTCTTTTTCCTTTGTTCTGGAGTTGAATTTTAATCAGAATATATGCATAATCATTTATACTATTTATAACACACACACACACACACACACACACACACACACACACACTACATTATACTTATAACGTATCATTACTTTATATTTTTAACAGATACACATACACACATACACGCACATAATATTGTCTCGTTAAAAAATAGTAGACAAAACAGAAAATATTCCAAAGAAACCAGACGTTATTTTCTTTACTTTACAATCTAATTTCCTCTTATCAGTTTTCCATTAACTTCTATAATTCATTCCCCCTCTCATACATATACTCATATATATATATGTATATACCTATGATATATGTATATATATATATATATATATATGAGGGTATATGTATATATAAATGAGAATAAGATATGTATTTTCTATATGCTACCATGATTCCTCATTTTTAGTGATGTCTACACAAATTTTTTGTACCCCCACTGCACACCCCCTTCTCACTCACACTGTTCTGATAATTTATTTATTTATCTAATTATTATTATTATTAAGTGAGAGAGCAGTGCATGCCATCAAAGTGACACTGGGGTAAAATATGCGAAGCCATATATAAAGGGTGAACTGCATCAATTTGTTCATATGTTGATATGTCTTAACTGAAAAAGATATTGTGTACGAGACAAAATTCCCTTTTCATCTATTACACAATGATCTGAAACATGTGTATTAAAAGCAACAGACCATGCTGAAGCCATTGAAAATACACGTTGAACTATGATGAAGATAAATGCTTTCTTCAACAAGTTTAACAAAAAAACAAAAAAGTTCCTAACTCTTTATGATCTGGTATAATTACAAAGAATAAAGAGCACTTTTTTATCAAGTAACTTCCTAATTTAATTAATCAAAAAAAAAAAAAACGCTATATATACATCACTGATGATGGCATTATTTACAAGAGAAGTAAATGATTTAACGAACTGACGAGTTTCTGCAGAGGGAATCAATCAAGACAAAGAAAAGTAGTTAAGATACAAAAAGCAAAACCAACAAACTTTGTTGTAAGTGTTAAGCTCTTATTTATGCATGGCTTCTTGGATAGTGTGCAGTCATTATTGAAGCTAATGAGCTCTGGCATATCTACCATGGAAAAATATTCAGAATCAATGACTGGAAAGTTGCCACAGTAAAAATCCCAAGCATCTTATTAGGGAAATTAGAAGAGAGTGTTCTTTAAATTTAATTACATCAATTAAAAATTTAGTAGGGAAAAAGAATACAAAACAAATAGCAGAAGAAATTTCCTAAAATATTTTATAAAATAGTATAAGAATGTAATATATATATATAATCATCTAAGACCCCAATTTCATTGTCATACTAAAATTTAGCTAGTAATCACTAGTGATGTGTTGGAGAAACAACATCATTAACCCTTTCGTTACCTACCCGGCTGAAACTGGCTCTGGCTCTGAGTACAAATGTCTTGTTTTCATAAGTTTTGAATTAAAATCTTCCACCAAACCTTAGTCCCAATTTATGTTCCTAAAACTAGCTGAATGATAACTAAGTTATTTTACTAAATTCTTTGTTATATTTAAAGTCATTGAAAGGAACCTGACAGAGCATCTCAAAATAAATACAGCAACGAAAGTAAGCAGCCAACCCATGCTAGCAATGGAAAGTGGACGTTAATGTTGGCTAAAATGACTTGTTTGGGCCTTTTACAATTTCAGTTTCAATCCTGTTAAGGTCAACTTTGTCTTTCATAGATCCAGGTTCAATAAAATTAAATACTAATCGAGTACAAAGATTGATTTAATATTACTGTAATGGCGCCTGGGTGTGAAGAGAATTATGAAAGATGGTTAAGACTAGTCTTAGTCTGCTATTACAAGACAACTTAGATGAGAATGTAATTATAACAGAAGATTAAGACCAGTCTTATGGCTAACAATTAAAACAAGAAGAAAATGAATCTTTGAAAAGGGGATAGACTAAATAAGAAATCATCATCGTTTAACATCCACTTTCCATGCTAGCATGGGTTGGACGGTTTGACTGAGGGCTACTGAGCCAGAAGGCTGCACCAGTCTCCAATCTGATCTGGCAGAGTTTCTACAGCTGGATGCCCTTCCTAACGCCAACCGGTCCGAGAGAATAGTGGGTGCTTTTACAAGGGCCAGTCAGGTGGTACTGGCATTGGCTACACTCAAATGGTGCTTTTTATGTGCCACTGGCACGGGAACCCATCAGTGGCCCTGGCAATGATCATGCTTGAATGGTGCTTTTAACGTTCCACTGGCACAGGTGCCAATCATGCAGTACTTTCATCAGCCATGACAGTGATTTCACTTGCCTCCACAGGTCTTTGCAAGCATAGTCTATTGTCCAATGCTGGAAGGGTACTCTTAAATGGGCTTGTTATACAGCACTGGCATAGGCCACGGGTTATGGTTTCACTTGGCTTGCCGGGTTAGACTAAATCAGAATAAATTGCAGCTGATGATTACAGCATTTGATTATATTAAACAATATAGTATGTAAATGGAGTTGTTGTGCACAATTACAATTTAAATGAAAACATTGTGATGATTGTTTGATATTGTTTGGTATCTAAAAGAAAATCCAAAATAACTTCAGGAAATTAATGAAAGAACAGGGGGTAAATAGATAAAATGATGAAATTATTAACTATTAAATCAGTGACTTTGAATACTGCTGTCTGATATTTTGTATTTAATTTCATTTGTTTCCTTCTAAAATACAATTTCATGTATGGAAGATAGGTGTTAGTTTGTCATATTTAAAATAGCAAATACAATTAAGCTCTGTCTGGTTTTTTACCAAGTTGATCACAAACTGACACGTGGAAATAGCCAAAAAAAAAAAAAAAAAAAAAACATTTCTTCTCTAGAGATGGAATTTAACAAAGAAAAGAAAAAGAGATTGAACAGTTATCCATCTCAATCAAAAAACTACTTCAGTTCAGGGATGCCAGATGGGGTTAGAGGAAATAGATTGTGCTACTTGTCGAGACTGCATTCTTCTATCTTTTTAATTTCAGCTACATATTAGTTTAAAGTTTTAATTAACAGATTCCAAGAATTATCATCCACAAACTTTAGTTGAAACCTACTTAGCAGAATCAGCAAGATTAGGATCTACGTGTTGAAAGGTCAACAGTAAATATTACTCTGTCCTAAACTTAGCCAAACTTTTCTCTTACTCATTAGAGTCACTGAATAGAGACCAAGACAACTGCTTAACTAATGAGTAGTTTGGCAATCTACAGTAGTAAACTTCAGTCATTCTGTTGGCTTGAAAAAGATCAGTAATCAATTCCTATGCTCACAATCAGATGACTGTTCCATGGTGGATATAGCAGCTAGTATGCAACAATCCATGTTAAAATGCCTTAAACTTATAGAACAGCTCTAACACCAGTTTAGTGTCAAACTTGCTCATAAGGAATTCTACAAAATGATGCACAACATAAACTAATTCCGATGTGTTACATGTCTATGCATTTAACATCTTTACACAAACAGATGTAAAGATGTAAAACATCTTTAAACAAAAACAAAATGTAAAAAAAGTCTTCCATGAGAATAATATTTTCTTTCGTCCTTTAAAGACTTTGATATAAGAGAATACTTGCTCAAATAAGACAGACATGATGCTTGCAGAAAATTAACCCAGAATGGCAAATTAACAATGAGTGTAAAAGTTTCAAAAAGTTTCTCTATTTGTTCCATTGAACAACAACTACACAAAGATAGTAATTAACAAAATGTTCAGATAGCATCACAATTTCTCAACCATACAATAAAGAAACATTAACATTTGCTTCTGAAACAATAAAATGATCACAAAAAGGAAGATTGCCAATGACAAACAACAAATTGACTTTTTCTTTTTTAAGTATTGATAAAAATTAATCTAACTGAAAAATAGTAATTATTTAATACAGAGAGTAATTTTTTCACATTTTGAATAAATTATACATAAAAGAAATTTGCAGTTTTAGAGATTTGTTGATAAGTGACAATTACTATGTTCTAGCAAGTGTTGTTATCTATAAGATATAAATTCATCCCAACTATACTAAAAAGAAATTAAACTCACACAAGCACAATACACACACACGCACAGTATGAAATTATAAAGTTATAGTAAAAATAATTGAAAAAAAATTAAATATCATCATAGAATTTATCAATGTTGATACTTGATAAAAATATTTATATTTAATCATTTTTTTTCTCATGTTAGCATGGCTGACAGGGTTTGCGAAATTTGAACATTTCAATAAATGAGTAATTTGTGGCTGGAGGCATTTTCTGTTGCTAACCTCTCAACCACCAAAACAGGAATGGTAACTTAATGAGAAAGTAGCAAAAATGTTTAACTGACTCCTCATAACACTTAACGGATGGCACCAAATTATCGTCCAGTCCTTATTTCCCTACAGTCATAAATATCATACTACATACATTCTTGCTATAACTGGAAAGGATACAAGACTAAATATGTCTCCAGAGTTTTCCCCCAGTACTTGCTGGAAAAATGAAAAATATTGTCCAGTGACTAATATCATACCCCTATATATATATAAATGCCACTCCCAAACAGTGGAAGGAATATGGGGTAGAGGGAGACCCAGGAATACATGGGATGAGGTGGTGAAGCATGACCTTCGAACGTTGGGCCTCACAGAGGCAATGACAAAAGACCGAGACCTTTGGAGGTATGCTGTGACTGAGAAGACCTGGCAAATAAAGTGAGTTCACAGCTATAACCTACACCAGTGTCGCATAACCAGCCCACTCAAAAGTACCATGGATTGTAGGGTGACATGCCATGCCTGAGGAGACCTATTGAGTCAAGTACATCAACATCAGCAATATCAAAATCAAATCAAATGGAAATTGTAGTTGTGAGCCCCGTGCCAGTAGCACATAAAAAGCACCATCCGAACGTGGCCAATGCCAGTGCCACCTTGACTGGCTTCCGTGCCGGTAGCACGTAAAAAGCACCATTTGATTGTGGTCGATGCTAGCTCCTCTGGTCCCTTGTGCCGGTGGCACATAAAAAGCACCCACTACACTCTCGGAGTGGTTGGCATTAGGAAGGGCATCCAGCTGTAGAAACTCTGCCAGATCAGATTGGAGCCTGTTGCAGCCTCCTGGCTTCCCAG
Organism: Octopus bimaculoides; assembly: GCF_001194135.2. Taxonomy (NCBI): domain Eukaryota; kingdom Metazoa; phylum Mollusca; class Cephalopoda; order Octopoda; family Octopodidae; genus Octopus; species Octopus bimaculoides. The sequence continues at coordinate 95,493,053 of NC_068989.1, forward strand.
ACCCCAATCAAATGGTCCAACCCATCCATGTCAGCATGGAAAACGGACATTAAATGATGTCACACCAATAACCTCTGTGTTATAGCACTTAGTCATTGGTTTATCACTGCTTCTGCAAACTGATGAAGGCCATGCCTCATAAACGAAGTTAGAATAAGTATGAACCGTGTTTGCAGTTATTTCCCAACACTTGCCTGAAAGGCAGACATGGCCATGTGGAAGAGGTTCAAGCAGTTTCAGGTTCAGTCCTACTGCACAGCACATTGGGCATGTGTCATCCCCAACGGCCTTGAGCTGACCTATCCATTCTGAGTGAATCTGGTGGATGGAAATTGTGCTGAAGCTCATTGCGTATATGTGTACATCTTTGTGTTTGCCCTTCCAGTTTGACAAAAGAGATCCACAAAATAAGTTCTAAGCGTTAAGAAAAGTACAGAGGGCAATTTATTTGACTAAACTCTTCAAGGTTGTGCCCCAGCATGACCCCAGTTCAATGAGTGAAACAATGAAAGAATATTGTCCCCACCCCACACCATCACTGCACATTTATTTCTAGTAAGTTTTTTAATGCCGCATGCATTAAATATGTTAACACAAACTTATTTATAAAAAATTAGTTGATGGTATTCACCCACAGGAAATTACTTACAAGAGAAATAATGTTGAAGTTGGTAAGAAACCTGTTGTGAAAGTATTGTTGATTACAGATTCTATAGAAGAGGAAGGTGGGGGATGTAAAAGATAAAGCTTATAATGTAGAGAGAGAGAGAGAAGGAGAGAGAGAGTTCAGGGAAATATCAATAATAAAACTATAAAATAGATATTTGTTAAGGAAGTGAAACCAAGATTATGAAACTTTGAATTATCTGAAGCAGGAAGATATTGATATTATTGTGTGTGAGTGTGTTGCTGTTTATAATACTACTGTATTGTACTGTATTATATCGTCTCCAACTACATAAATAAGTGTGTTAGTGTTTGTCAAGAAACATGTTTTTTTTTTTCCTTCTTCTTTTGAATCTTCCTAACCAGTTTGACTGGTGGCAACAAGTCAGAATAAAGTCAGAAAAAAGCAAATGAATGCATCAGTTGTTCTGTATCCTGAACTGGCAGACCTTAAAGGCCATTATTTCTGATATAAAGAGACAAAAAATATCATTCCCACTTCACTACAAGTAGCAATCGAATTACCAACATTGAACTCTAAGGACAGATAATGAATGAACAGAAGCAAAGTGGCGGCAGGAAAAGAAATAAAAGATATATGTAAATTTAAAGCAGAGCATAGAGAAAGTGTTTATTTATTGATACTATATTTCTACTCTTCCTCCAAAAGAGCAGTTTGAAAGAGAAAGTGTACAATGCTTCTTAGTATATTCATTTATTGACTTGGCCTCTGGGTTTGCTAATACAAATATCAAATAGGTTTTCTGATGGGTAATGACACTTTAAGGAGGGGTAGAGGATATAGCCAATAAATGAGTGCAATAAAATAGATTGATAGAACTAATAATAAACTAAATGAAGCAGGGATGATGAAATAGTAAAAAAAAAAAAGTTTTAAAGACTTGCTAGAGGAGACAGAAGCCGTTTATTTTGGAGCCACTTGTCTGGAATGAAGCTCATTTAATATAAGAAATCTTTAAAATATTTTATATGATTCTTTTCAAAGATAAAAAAAAATACATATATATATAAAAAAGACAAAAGGAATTATTTTCTAAAAATGAATGCATATTCAGAAATAAAATTGATTGTTTGAAAATATTATTATCGACTGTAAAACTAGAATAAATAATACCTATTCATGAGTCATGCTACTAAATTGGACAATTGTCTATAATCATTTTCCTTTCTTTCTTTTTTATTTATAGGATTACATTAATCTTAATATATGAAAATATATTTATTTTATAGAGTCTCTGTCATGTGAAACCAAGTAGGAGGTAAGGCTTCCAGTGTTGTGAGCAATGGGACTACATTTCAATTCCCAGTTCTGTAACTTACACTGCTTTATAACCTGTTGGGAAAAACCATCACAAGCACAATATACCAATTCCAGTTATTTTTCTTCCTCCTCGAAATATCACAAACTGTTACTCCCTTAAAATACCCCAGTTAGAAAATATGAAGCAGCTAACTATTCATTGCAGTAGTGTTTGTTTGCTTAACATAAATAAGTTTTTATTGTTTGGAGTTTAAAGTCTTCAAGAGAAGAAAATGCAATGATTCAAGTTGTTGATCCTATCAAAGTTTGAATAAATGATTTAATTTTTTTTTTTAAATAAAATTCAGGAAGTCTTTGAACTGTTAAAATAGTTTCATTATTTAACTGAAATGTGTGTGCACATGTGCACCCACATTAATATTTGAAAATTTAAACTTAATCGCTTACAATTTTTTCTAGACAGCTTCATATATGCTTAAATGTTCAGATAACACAAGTGTATTTTGATTGATAGCTTCACATGAAATTTCAGCATTAAATAGTCATTGATAAAATATGAGATTAGTGAGAAAGCAAAAATACCTTTTCACTTCTGAAGCTTGTACAATACAGCTAAGTTATTTGACAAAAATTATTACATCAGCAGCAGCAACACAAGTTTTCAATGATACAACATTAAACTAAAATAAAGAGCTTTTTTCAAAGAATGCACCTATAATCCACAAACACGAGCTTTTGTGACACATAATGGATGGTTTGAACAATAAAAAAAATTCTTTATAATTTCTACAATGTAAATGTAAATGGAAAAGCAGCAATTATTGAGGAAGATTTTGATGTGAATATAGATAAACATACATCATCATCATCATCATCATCATTTAATGTCCGTTGTCCCTGCTGGCATGGGTTGGACGGTTTGACCAGGCTGGCACACTGAAAGGTTTCACCAGACTCCAGTCTGATTTGGCATAGTTTTCTACACCTGGATGCTCTTCCTAACACCAAGCACTTTGAGAGTGTAATGGGTGCTTTTACATGCCACTGGCACAGGTGTCAATTTGCGTGACACTGGTATCTGCCACGACAGTGATTTTGCTCAGTTTGATGAGTCTTCTCAAGCATGATGTAATGCTGAAAGTCTTGGTCATTGCCTCTCGAAAGGAACTCAGCCACTTTGCCTCCGTGAGGCCCAATGCTTAAAAGGAACTCGGCCATTTTGTCTCCGTGAGGCACTTCTTTACACAGCTGTCCTTGTCCATATGCACTATATGACCATACTAGCACAGTGTTTCCCTTGCGCACCATATTTGAAGTCTCTTATGCCTAACTTTTCTCTCAAGATGCTTACACACTGTTGAACATGTACACTGACATTGCCCATCCAGTGAAGCATACTGGATTCTTTTCTTTTAAACCTATGCATGTCCTCAGCCGTCAAAACCCATGTTTCACTGCCATGCAGCATAGCTGTTTGCACACAGGCATCAAACAATCTGCCTTTCACTCTGACAGAGAGGCCCTTTGTTGCCAGCAGGGGTAGGAGCTCACTGAACTTTGCCCAGCCTAATCTTATTCTCACAGCTATGCTCTCAGAGCATCCACCTTGGTCACCTAGGTAACAGAAGCTATCTACTACCTCCACCTTGCACCCCTGGCAGTTGATGGAGGCTATTTTCTGCACATTTCCAGCATTTATTGTACCTGTGCATCTTCCACATACAAGAGCTGGTTTACCTGTTAACCTTCCTGTGATATTGCTACACTTTTTGTGTGTCCAAAGTTTATATGTATATATATACATATATACATACACGTGCACACTCATACATATATAAATACATGTGTCTATACATATATGCACACGCACACGCATTTGTTTATAAATGAATGACAAAAGAATGAAAGCTACATATGGCAATCTCCATTGGCCTACAAACGTTTTGGCTATAAACTACTGAACTCTCAGAAGTCACACAGTGTTATAGTTCTACCGGAGCCATCACATGAAATGCTCCTTAAATTGAGTAAAATGTAAGAATATAGAGACACATCATTCACCATCCTCACCCACATTTAATGTCAGTTTTCTATGCTGCTATGGGGTGGGCATATATAAATTGATTACAGGACTGGAGGAACCATGCTGAAGCAGACACTGGAGCTGGACACTGTCCTTTGGTTTGTCAGATATTGCTGAACCATCCAACATGAGCCAGCATGAGTTGGATGGACATTAAATGATGACGATCACCCATACACATATTTTTTTCCTATATATATATATACAATGCAGATACTCATGCAAATACACACGCACACTCACACACACACACACACACACACACACATGCGAATACAAGTATAATCCATACATACAGATGGCTGGGTCCACCATACTTAAAGTCTGCATTTCTGTCAAGGCCAGGATACTTATAGGCAAATATCTATATATGCAGCTATACAGACATTTATCACAAGCAAATGTCTTCTGTTATAGCCCTGAGCTGATCAGACCCATTATAAGTATATTTGGCAGATAGCAACTGAAAGAAGCCTATTGTGTGTATATATGTCGGTGTGTGTGTGTGTGTGTGTGTGTGTGTCTCTCTCTCTCTCTCTCTCTCTCTCTCTCTCTCTCCCTTATCTGGACATTATGCAATAGTTGCAGACAAGCCTCAATGTAAATCAAGCACTGTCATTCATTTCTGATCACTGTCCATGGGGAAATATTTCTGGTCAAGAGGAAATAACTCTGGCCAAGGGGAGACATCTCTGGCAGTGGGCTAACATCTCTGGCCAAGGGGAAACATCTCAGGCCATGAGGAAATACTACTTTGCTTGGTAATAGTTTGAGGATTAGTGTCAAGAAGAGCTTACATCCATTCCCGTGCAAGCATAGAAAAGTAAACATCAAAATGATAATGATATATATATGTGTGTACACAGACACCTGTATATATTCCTACATGCACTTTTGCTACTTAAAATTTTAGTGATGTATTTTATTTTCTTATCTAATTTTTGTACTCGAGTATAATGCTACTTGCTCCTCAAATTTCACCTTGATATTGTGAATTAAATTTCTTACATTAAATAGAGTTTGGATGTTAAGTGTGCCTCAAGACTTCATCAGAGGGTCGAAATGGTTAGGAGAGCCGATACATACGAGAGTCAGTTACTAATAGGTACAGAATATTTTTCCTATTGAAGAGGGCATGCAAAGAATATGAGCAAAACTTAGAGTGTGAGAGGAGTAAAATTTAGAAAATGGATTAGGAATAGGAAAGAGAAATAAGTCATAGACTTCAAGTGTTGCCTTCCAAGATTCATGTTATTTTGTCCAGTGGTGGATAGGTAAGATGAATCTTGGAAGTCAACACTGGAAGTCTATGACTTATTTCTCTTTCCTATACCTAATCCATTTTGCTAAGTTGGACTCCTCTCACACTCTAAGTTTTGGTCCTATTTTTCTTATGTTATCTTCAATAAGAAAAATATTCTGTACCTATTAGTAACTGACTCTTGTATGTATCAGCTCTCCTAACCATTTAGACCCTCTGATGTAGACTAGAGGCACACTTAGCATCCAAACTCTATCTGCCCATCCCTACAGAGAACACTGAAGAGATGGAGCTAGCATGGAGGATATCGTGGCCTCTTGGCAGAAATGGTTGCAAGGAACTAATCTTTTAATCTGTTATGTGTTACTAGCATATATTTGTGTAGCACACAGTCTTTGCATGTGTGTCTATTCTTATAATACTTTCTTTTGTTTTAGAATAAATAGATATAATAGAATGTCTACCGGCTGATGTATGTCGTTTTTGTATCCCCACCCATTTTCTATTTTGCCGTATATATATATATATATATATATATATATGTATAGACACACATACACACACCAACCACCACCATCATCATCATTTAATGTCTGTTTTCTATGCTAGCATAGGTTGGATAGTTTGACAGCAGCTAGCAAATCAGACAGTCCAACCCATGCCAGCATGGAAAATGGTCATCAAATGATGATGATGATAATCATGATATATCTGTGTTTATACATAAGTACATAAAGAAAGAGAGTGTGTGAGGGGGAGAAAGTGCAGGGAGTGGGGGACATGTTTGAACAATGTTAACAAATTTAGAAACTTATCCGCTTTACAAAATACAAATCTTGACGGATAAACAGCAGATAATAGCTTAAAATCTCAAAAGTTTTATAAATATGCATCTCCTCACACTTTAAATTTAACAGCAACTTTCTTCACTTCTTGTCTAATTTTGTACAAAATACTTTATATTGTAAACAGAGATGTTGTGTTATTATTTTGCTTGTTGTTTGGTGCTGCTAGGCAAAACAGTAAATAAATATTCTGAGACATAAGAATGTTGCCCTCTAGGTTAGTGTCTATCAATAACACAATATTTAAACTACATTTTGCAGCAACAAAGCTATGTGAATGGTTAGGTTAAATATAGTTTTTCTTAACAATTAAAAACCGAGGAAAAAAAAAAAAAATATGATGATACTGCAATTTTCTTTCTTCAAGTTAAAAACCTGTTTAAATAAACTGATGCTGACTATTCTAAGGCAATGCTTTACATTTTCAGCTCAGTCTTTAAGTTTTGTTTTCAAACTGAATCATAAACCCAGCTAGCCAGCCTAACAACCGTGAATAAGGAAACGGGTGCCATAAAACAGTAAAAGTCCAAAAGTAAAGGTATAAATAAACAAGATATTTATTTAGTTCAAAGATAAACAGAAGGAAAGAGTGAGAGAGAGAGAGAGAGAGAGAGACTGAGGGAGGAAAAGAGAGAGTTAAAAAAACTAAAAAAGAAAAACACTGAAGAGACATAAGAAAAAGTTTGAACTAAAAATTTAAGATATGAGAAGAGGAGAAAATATAATAATAATAATAATAATAATAATAATAATAATAATAATAATAATGATAATGATAATAATAATAATGATAATGATAATGATGATGATAATAATAATAATAATGATAATAATAATAATAATAATAATAATAATAATGATGATGATGATGATGATGATGATGATGATGATGATAATAATGATGTTCTACTATAGCAATGTTATCTCTATTGTTTTGTTGATCACGTTGCTTGGAAGTGATAAAGAATAGAAGTTGCCAAACATGCTATTTATTCACATTGATTGCTTACATATCCAACAGTGTTATACACGATGAATACAAGTAAGATGAAGTTTAGATCTTTGCCAACATAAAATGAATAATTGTAGAAGTTAGTGTTCTTTTCAGGTTGATTTTATTTTATTTTTACGAAAAAGGAAAATTTTATTTTTAGGACATTCATTGCAAAATTTGATAGCAAAAGGAACAAAGAAAAAAAAAATGTTTCATTGAAAGTAAAGCAGAATTTCCTAGAGGAAGCATGACATTTTCATATTCTTTTAAATTTGTGTAAATAAATGAAAAAAAAAGTATGGAAAGCTAGGAAAAAGCCTGGCACATAGAAGAAGTCTCTTAACTTCACCAGAATTAATAATTTTAATGTTATGTAGTATTCTTGTGGCTATAACATATTGAGCTTTACAGCAAAAGAGATATGTGCTATTTTTAAAGATTTGATTGATTAAGCTATGGTGTCACATGTAGCAAATAATTTCTTTATCTTTTTCTGCTCCTCCATACATTTTTAGTTGGTTAATTCGCACATACTTTAGTCTTCAAATAAGCTATATGAAAATTAACTTTCGATCCTTTATCAGTTTGTCACTTTTACGAAAATTAATAAAAATGTCAGCTGAATTGCCAATATTGTCATGATGGACCACTTGCTTTGTAAGGACAACATAAGTTTCAAAAATATTGTTTTCTTTGAGGAAAAAGTCAAAACAAAGACTGAACATGTTAGAAGCGTTCAGGTACATATATCCCCAAACTGACACAAAGCTATTCAAAGTCATTGGTCTTGCTTACTTCTTTATTTACTTTCTAATATACGCTTGATAATTAATGAACGAGCTGCCATTGTTGATAACTGCTTTAATCATAAGTTACAATACAACACAGTATCTTTATCAAAAAGTTATGAATGTAAAATAAGACTGAAACTCAAACATTTAAAGTAGATTCTACTTGTGCAGAGTAAATGATGTTTCAAATGAACAGGATTGAAATGGCTGAAGACATCACTTGCCCCCTTCAGCGAAGCCCTTATCATTTTCTTCTAATGGAAATTGAAGAAAGAATAAAAGTGGAGACGGAGTGAGAGTGACAAAAATGGTCAAGGTGAATGAGTGAACAGTCAGCATACCCTTTTTTTAAGACATTCAACACAATTGGGAGAAGGTGGCACTTATTCTTGGCAGTAAGTATAATCTTGGATATATTGTGGTTCTTTGATTGACCCAAGGTAGTTCTCCCTTTTATAGAGATTTCTCATTTCATTGTTTTGGTTTTTCAGGCTTATATTTACATAATTGGTTCTACAAAAACACATGTTGTACTTGTAGCAAATAAAGAAATTATTATTGTTGGTGTTAGGGTAGTAGAGTGACAGAATGAATTGAATCACAGACAAGTTACCATACAGTAATTAGTTACCTCCCTTACTCTGTTAGATTAGCTTCTCATCATTGCCGAATTCATAAAGTAAGTTACCAGTCACTATTACACTAGATTAAACTGACTTCTGCTAGCAGTCTGTAGGAAATTATCATCACCACCACCATCATTATCCTCATCATCACCATTATTATTGTTGTTGTTGTTGTTGTTGTTATTGTTATTATTATTATTATTATTATTATTATTATTATTATTATTATTATAATAAGAATGAGTCAACAAAAAGACCAGTCCATTCTATCCTCTTTACATTAATAGTGAACATACAATTTCAGTCAAGTTTAACTTGAATTAAACTAAGCTGATTTCCTTTACATAAGAAAAAGAAGAAAAAGAAGAAAAAAAAGCAGAAGGAAAGAAAAGATGAGAAAAGAAAATGAGAAAGAAGAATTTAAACAACAGTCTACTTTTAACCGACAAGTCAAGTAGTTTTTAGAGCAATCTCTCAGATGTGAACCAGTGAAGTGGAACTAAATGAATGCAAAATACAGAATTGATAAACTTTAGTCATGTATAATGGACCTCTCAACAGGTTTTGATCTTTAGTCATCTTTTTTTGGGGTTTTTTTTTGTTATGACTTGCAACAATGAATAGATATTTCCAACTAAACATCTGTTCATTGAGTGTAGAGGGTTATCTTGTTTGTTTCATTTTGTTCTTTATCAGGAGGTAATTTTTCACATACATGAAGCTTACACTTCAACAATTTGACTCCTCTGATATGGAACCGAGCAAATGTCCTTCAAAAACATCCTTGAAGAACTTTTAAAGAAGCTTGCCATTTAGATGAGAAAGGTTGGCTAAATATGGTAAGTGTGATATTTTCATAATATTTTTTTTTTTTTTGAAATGTCGTTAAACAGCCTTTATTAGTAGTAATCAAATTACTCTTTAACGGATCCGGATAAACACGACCTCCCTCCCTCCCCTTCTCAACAACTAAATTTTTATCTATTTAGACAAATCTGAATTTATTACCTTTCATTTGTAAATTTACATCGTAAAAAATATCACAGTTCATAGACATTTCTATGCAGCAAGTGTTAGAAACTTCTTGGTTTTCTTTCAAATTTTTTAATTTTTCAGGATTTCTTATGTTCGTTATATTTCTTTTTAGAATTCCTAGGGCCACAAAATAAAATCTTGGTTCTAGATCGCTGTTGGAATTTCACATCCACAGACAAGTTCTTTTAATGGCATACCATAATACTTAAGAGATCAAGATAGTAAATTTGGAAATAATAGCACCGCAAGCATTCTTCAGGGAATAAACATAGGGGTTGTTTCAGTAACTTATTCTATTTTTAGTTTTAAAGATGTCAGGCAAAGATAAAAGTTCACAAGAGATATGGAAATAGAAACCAAACAAGTGAATATGATCTCTTTTAACTGTCTTTTAGCTAGGTGAGTCATTAAGTCTCATTTGTGGCATCAGTTGCTCAGCTGGATAAGAAGGAATTATTATGTTTAATTCCAGGCACATATGGTCAACATTATAAAGAGCCCAGGAATACTTTAAAAAGCAGGAGCATGTGTGTGTGGGTATCAATGTACATATACATATGTTTGTGTCTATTGTATATGTGTATAGATATATATATATATACATGTAGATGTATTTATTCATTTGTTTTTATGGCCATTTTTTATCCCATATGAGTATGAGTTAGACAAATATGTTCTTGAAGCATTGTTTTACATCTGGACACCCTTCCTGTTTGTAAAACTTAACTATTTTTCAAATAAGGGATTTCTTTTCCTATTCCTTCAAAGGTACAGAATCAGTAGACAGAGGAAATGATAAAAGGAAAACACACACACAAACACACGCACACAGATACACACACACACACATGGCTATGTGGTTAAGAAGTTCACTTGCTATGAAATGGCAACAATGTCATTGTTTGTAACTCAGAGATTTTCAGAGAAAAGCAAATGCCAACACACACATATACAGTGATGGGTTTCTTCCAGTTTCATTCACAAGACTTCGGTTGGCCAGGGCTACAGAAGAGGACACTTGCTCAAGGTATTGTGCAGTGGGACTGAACCAAAAACTCCTGGGCTAGGAAGCAAACGTTTTATCAACACAGCCATACCTGCACCAAGCTAAGTGCATATGCACACATGATTAAGTATATATTCCTTTTGCCTTGTCATGCACATGTTGATTGTAAACAGAGAGCCATCATATATACAGGCAGGGTCGTTTGTTTACAATGCCCCATGAAAGCACATCCAGGATATACATAACATGTACTTCACACACAGAGATTCTAAATCCAAATTTATGCCTATTACTATTATTTATGCACTTCGTTTTGTTAGTAAATGCCCAAGCTGTGATCTGAAAAAGCTAAAGTTTTCAAGCAAAGATAATGAACAGTTAAAATGCACAAGCAAAATTTATCAGCAAAAATGTGAACAAGACTTTCCAAAAGTTCAATTTCACTACTGTTATCTAAATTCCTGTGGTGGAGCCTTGTTTAAAAATTGTCTCCTTTTTTATAGGATGAATTCAAATAATTAGAAAAGACATGCTTAAATGTCACATGCATACACATCTCTCTCTCTGCCTCCCTATGTACGTATGTATATATATATATATATGTGTGTGTGTGTATACATATATATGCACGTGTGTGTGTATATATATATACATATATATATATATATATATATATATATATATATATATATATATATATATATATATATATATATATATATATATGGAGAGAGAGAGAGAGAGAGCGAGAGGTATATATACACGCCCAGGCATGGCTGAGTGGTAAGAAGCTTACTACCCAACCACATGGTTCTGGGTTCAGTCCCACTGTGTGGCACCTTGGGCAAGTGTCTTCTGCTATAGCCTCAGGCCAATCAAAGCCTTGTGAGTGGATTTGGTAGACAGAAACTGAAAGAAGCCCATTGTGTGTGTGTGTGTGTGTGTGTGTGTGTGTGTGTGTGAGAATCTGTGTTTGTCCCCCACCACTGCTTGACAACCAATGTTGGTGTGTTTATGTCCCCATAACTTAGTGGTTCAGCAAAAGACACTGATAGAATAAGTACAAGGCTTTAGAAAATGAAAATAAAGTACTGGGGCAGATTCATTTGGCTAAAATTCTCCAAGGTGGTGCCCCAGCATGGCCACAGTCTAATGACTGAAAGAAGTAAAAGAATAAAAGAATATACATACATATGTATAAACATACACATACATATGTATAAACATACACATACATATGTATAAACATACACATACATATATACAGACATTCACTCTGCAGCTGTTTTGAATGAATATTTTATCAAGTGACACTTCATATGACATTCAGTGGAAACAGCTATGGTGGGATTGTCTGTATAAATGAATGTATATTACGTCTACATTTGTTTTGCATACGTATTGAGTACTACTGTTGAACATGTCCTTGAAAAGAACTGTGAATCACATGCAAAAATATATGAAATATTAATAAAGCTGGAGCTTTAAATAAATATTTAAATATGATTCATTTTCTAAGAATAATGTAAAACTCTAACCAAAAGAATGATCCATCATATTACGACACACACACACACACACACATCTATAGATAGATAAACAGACAGACAAATAGAAAGATAGATGGAAAACATGAAATATGCTTCTAAACCATAAAATATTGAATAATTATGATGATAGATTTTCTTATAAGCAGATCTTTGCAGAACATATTTTAGTCATTGAGTCAAAAGTATAAGCCAAATAAAATCGCATATTGCAAAATATTTAAAGTACAAAACAATAAAAAAAATTAAGTATTATTAATGTATAAATGACATGGAAAAATTAAACTGCTTTTACAGTTATCACAGAAATTAATTTGTGCTTAGAATACTTCCCAAGACTAGTTAAATCTATTTCCAGCTTGATGTTGGTTATTGTATTCTGAACAGTTCATTGATTATGGTAGACATAATAATTTTCATTTTTCTCTTATTGAAATAACTACAGCTTTAATTGCCTTAGAGAAAATATTTATAACTTTAGTCGATACTCTGAAGTTCTGCACATTGTGATATTGTATAATACTCTCATAAAAAGAATTGCATTGAAAAGTGATAATTTTAACCATAAAAATCTGAAAAAAGCAGCATCAAACAATGAACAACTATAATTAAGAGAATTTTTTTCTTTTGCAGTCAACAGGAAAAATAAGTAAATGAATAAATATAATGAAAAAAAAAAAAAAAATGAAATGATAAAAAATTAGTGTTAGGACATAAATTCACATTCTGTTATAGATGTCATTTCAAATGTGAGGTAGATTTCTAAGAAAATATTTTGAAATTACCAAAACACAGGCAACATTGTCTCATCTGAGTACAGAGTATGAGAAAAAGCATTAACCAGACTCTTGTGGGTATCTTTTTAATCAAAGAAGTGAATGAAGCAGATGACACTGGTTTAGTGACGATGAAGTTCTAAAAACTGTAAGCTAGGATAATATGGGAATGTGAAAAGGGGGACTTTTTCATACTAAATAATGGTCAATGAAATAAGGAATCAGCAGAGAATCATCTGTTGAGTTCACTCATCTCTAAGAACAAATAAAAGAAGATATTTAGAAAGAAAAAAAAAAAAAGAAAATTAATCGTATAAAAGTGAGCTAAATTGTACAGTCAAGCAGAATGGAATGCTTTGAACATACCAAACCTAACTAGAGGATTGATTTTAAATGAATATTCATATGTATTTATACAGAATTGAAATGCAAGTGCATACATTAACATTATATTACAAAGTGAAATACAAAATAGCCTCATAATAATTGTGTAGGTATTTATTATCCACCAGCTTTTTGAAATTCTAACATTTTCACATTGAAAGCTGTTTAAATAATTGTTTTAAATCTTAAGAGTTAACTAGCAAAAGTTGCTTTGAGCAAGTATTAAATGAACTTTTCTATGAAAAGATATTGCTAAATACATATATTATCAAATAAATCTTTTGAACATAAACTGTAACTTTATGTCAGGAAATATTGCTAATTATCAGGAAATAACTCAAATTAAATACTTCGTAAAAAAAAAATGTGATTCTGGATGATGGAAAATAATGAAATATTTAAAAATTAAGAGACATTATAAATATCAAAAGGTATTAAATTATCAGAATGTTAATTTACATACTCTTTATTATTAAAGAATTATGATGCGCAAACAGAACATATTTATTTACCAAAATGGCACCATCTAACAATAAAGAAATGATTAAGATTAAAAAAAAAAAACTTCACTAAAAAAAATCCAGTGAACTTTTATGTAGACAATAGAGGAAAAGAAATAAGAAAAACGAGTATTTCAATCTTGTTCTTTTATTTAGTTTCCTTTAGTCTGTTTCACACTTTTAAACACAATTTACTTGAAACATCAACGATAATTTGTGATTAAAGAAAAAAAAAAACAATTCAACTTGGAGCTCTTTTAATAAGAAACCAATTAACTGAGAGAAGGTTTTAAGAGAGGAGAAACAAAATTGCCGATGGAGCAACAAGTTATTCTGATAACTAGTTTGACATGTTGCATGGAAAAGCCAAACAGTTGATATTTAGCAAAAGATAAATGTTGATAAAACAGCAGAAGGGCTTCAAAGACAAGCAAAAGGGTTTAAATGGATTCCATTAAAGATATCGATTCCATTTTGTTATCAAGGCATGAACTATTCCAGATATAAGCTTTAAGTAGAGGAAGAAGAAGGAGATTGTCATGATAGATGGAGATAGGATCTCAGAGCATTTAGTAAATTATTATTCATCACAAAATGTACAACACTAGTGATATGCATACAAATTAATATTTGTAAATGAGAAAGGGCTTATTTGTATGCTTATTGCTCAATGATGATTTACTTAAAATATTAAAAACTCTAGATAATTCTTCAATAATGATCCCATTTCCTCCTATTTTAAGCATACAGCTTCCCTATCTATATAAACTTTAATATATATGTTAATTTTAACACTTCATTAAACAGAGAAAATAAAAAAAACTTTACATGAGAGAACAATCAGTTCAAGTTTATGAGTTTTAGGTCCTAAGATATTTAGGATAGCACATAAAATTAATACCACCACAAACAAATTCTACATATTATTTATCATCACAGTGTCTATCCATCTCGATGCTGATGATTATGATGATGATGAGGAGGAGGAGGAGGAGAAGGAGAACGTTGATAAAGGTGATGGTAACAAAGACAATTGTCGAGGGTAATAGAAACTTGATACTACACAAGAACTGTGCCTTTCTTTTAAAAGTACATGTAAAAAAATGTAAGAAAGAAAATTTAATAAAAACGCAAATATATTCTACTGACTGGTGTGCCACATAAATAATTTAAATTACAACTGTAATAAGAAGGTGATAATGTAATATTTATATATACAGGAATCTTTGCATTTTTTTTTTCTTTCTGGGAATTGTAATTTATGCTTTAATGAAAATTACAAAATTATTGCATTGGGAATTTGTTCATTTGCATTTTATAATGAATTTCATTATCATACTGATTGAATATTATAATGATATTAAATGAATAATAAGAAAATTATCAGTTAACGATGACCAAACAAATTATTAAACAGTAAATTAGTTGATTGTTCTACTTTTTAAGACTCAAACAACTTTTCAATACTCGAAATTGCTTTTAATCAAAGTACTTCTATCTCATCTTTAAACAAGATTGGTCTGATCCCTAAAGAGATGGAAAATACCCCCTGACTTTAGAAGTGTGCTGAAATGTTGCCAAGATTCTTCATCTATTTACTCTACTTGGTATTCCGTTCTGAAGACGACGCAACATTTCTAATTCCTAACACTCAACTAAATTGCTATGCAGTTAATGTTAAAGTCTCTGTGGAAGCTTTTTATTCTATTGATTATTGTCACAGCAATAAGAAATGGTAAATACTATTCTAGAAGCTGATTGATACTGTGTAAGTAATGGAAATAAATGATGAATACTTGGAGGAAAACTATTATAGCCGATGGTATTAGAATCTTTCAACTGTCAGCAATGTAGATAAACAACTATACAAACACTTTGAATGACATTTAAGCTGATTTTACATGAAAAAGAGACCTGAGCAGGGTAAAAATATCTTCAACATGTTTACTTTTAAATCTTGAAATTAGTTTGTCTTTTAATTATTTGGAGATTCAATAGAACTCTTAAGACTTAATGATATCCCAATAAATGGCAAGCTTTTTCACAAGATAAAAATAGACAGGCAGATGGAGACAGTGACATCTAGAGACTTGATATATACATAGACGAGAATGCAAAGAACTGGCTTTACTTTCAATTATAACAGAATCAAGAGAGATGGTGTAGCAGGAAGGACAAAGCATCTGACTGCTTTGCAAGAGTTCTTTTTCGTTCTTAAGTTATCAGGCAGATTATAGAGTTAAATTCAGCCAAGAAGATCACCCCAGCGCCATCGAAATTTGTGTCCTTTACTAAAGGAATACGATAGGAAACCCAAAACCAAATTATTTCTGTTTTCTTTTTTTTTATTAATGAGAAATAATGAAATAAGCAACAGAATCCATAAATAATTGTTTCTAATTTAGGTACAAGGACTAGTTTGGGGGAAGGGATCAGTTGATTACATTTACCCCCACCCCCATCCCCACCTTAGTGCTAGACTGATACCTTATTTTAACAACCTTGAAAGGCTGAAAAGCAAAACTGACCCTAGCAGGATTTGAACTCTGGATGCAAAGAGCTAGAACTAAATATCTTAGGTGATGAACGATGAAAAGGGAATGACAAATGGAAGGTTTTAACATTTATGCCTCTCAAACCAAGGTTTGACACTAAACATGTCATGAGCTTCCAACTAACATAATAGAGAGTGCTTGGAGATTTCGTATAGGGAGAGTATCTGGGGCTCCTCCATGGGAATAAAGGGTCAAAATCAAAGTTTAGTGAAAACATTTAAAAATCAAAATATTTCAGTTTTCAATTGCAAATGTCAACTCATCAGTTTCACAGCAACTGAAGTGTGACCGGATGAAAAGACAGTCTTAGACTTTCCACCTAAAATTCCACTACAGCATGGTCAAATATTTATTTTAGCACTTTTGATATTGACCCATGTAAAACTGCTTCTACCTGTGATACAAATTGGCCCTTTTAATATTTGTTCATATTTAAATTGAAACCTTCCATCATAGAACTTTTTATTGTTTCAAACAACAGCTTAATAATGAAGAAAGTTAATTATTTTGCAAAAATCCCTTCAAATTCTTGATTATTTTCAAAATTAATTGAAACATGATGGAACTTTTGAGGTTTCCTTTTTTCTTGAAATAATGGGATACAAATAGATTGCTTTGACTGCTTTCTACTGAGCCATTCGTTAAGCAATGAAGAATTAATGAAGATATAATCAATTAGATAATTTGAATAGTGTGTTCACAGACAGTGTATTTAATTTAGTAATCAAATACATATAGTAAAAAACAAAACAAAACATTAATTATGATTCTTTAGAAGTAATTAAATTGCACTTCATTAGTTGATATCAGTGAAGTTAACTGTGAAGTGTAAAACTGAACCTAGAGTAAAAAGGAAAGCATAAAGTGTTAGTGCAGAGGGGAAGAAGTTTTCAATATTCTAGGCAAACCCTTCACTCAAAAGACTCGCCAACAAAGGCCCACAACTCCCTTATGGACAAGTTCTCTTAATTATAAAGATTAAGCCTGTTTAATTTCTACAACTAGATTTAAATACTTCACTGCAAATATCTTATGTTAATTACATTTCTGTCTCATGCATGTAGAATAAAAAGCAAGATGACAAGACAGTTTGGGGGTGAGGGAGGAGGACCTAATTTTCTTCACTTTTACTTTTATCCTTATTTCATTTACAAAACTAATATTTAAATACAGACTAAATCTGTTAGAGTAAGCAGAGAAATTTGTGAAACAGCGCAAAGAATAAAACCAAATCTATAAATATTTTAAGAGAGATTGTTTTTGCTTCCACTATATTAGGTCTCTTTTCCTTTCCTTACAAGCCTTAATAAACAAAAATGATTCAAATAATATAATCAGACAGTTTTAAAGAAGTAATCTGTTCATTAAATATATATGATTAACCAAGTTCAATTATTCCATAGCAGCAATTAAAGTAATTAAGATTATAAGAAAATAACTGCAATAGGAACAAGTACACAATACAATTATAGATGACTATAATTACAATAAACTATAATCATAGGTGATCTGCAGCTGATTTATAGACGACAGATACAGAGAGAAATTAGACAAAGAAAAATTCTTTGAAGAGCAGAAATTCTACTGAGGTAAGGAGAGTTCACTGATAGGTTTGATGAAGAATAAGAAATATTGCAATTTCAACATAAATTTGGAAAAAAAAAACCTATCTTTATTTACATTTAAATATATAAATTTTTTTATTAAGAAAAACATTTAAAAATCTAATAATTATAATGACATTCAAAGAATATGTTCCAGTTTATTTACTACAAATGTATGCAGTGTAATATTTACACACACACACACACATGCATGCACGTGCATGTGTACACTCATTTCCAGACCATCAGTTATTTTCCTTTGTGTTTATAAAAATTGATTTCTAAAGCAAAGCAACACATCAGACACATTTATAAAGAAGGGGACAGTAGCAAGCGGACTTCATGCCATTCCCAGGAGCCAGTCTGGTGGCACTGGCAACAACCATGCTCAAATGTTGTTTTTCACATGCCACCGGCACATGTGCTGGTAAGGCGACACTGACAACGATCATGCTCAAATGGTGCTTTTCACATGTCACTGGCGCAGGAGCCAATCCGTGGCCCTGGCACAGGAGCCAATCCGTGGCCCTGGCAACGATCACACTCAGATATGCTTTTTTTAACGTTCCACTGGCACGAGTGCCAATCAGGCAGTACTGTCATCGGTCACGTCAGCAATTTTGATTTGTTTACACTTGCCTCAGTAGGTCTTCGCAAGCAAAGTTCATTACCCCACGTTCGGATGTGCTTTTAACGTTCCACTGGCACGAGTACCAATCAGGCAGTACTGTCGTCGGCCAAGTCAGCAATTTTGATTTTGATTTTGATTTCACTTGCCTCAATAGGTCTTCACAAGCAAGGTTTATTGTCCAATGAATGAGGGGTATTCATAAATGGGCTGGTTGCACCTCTTATGTGTCCATAGCTTACACTGAGTACATCTTATGGAGTTTCTACCTATGCCTTTTCTAAAGATCGAGCAGGGCCATCTACCTGAAGGGATTTGTGGTTTGTCTGCCATCCTACTTATTAAGACTTTGGTTTTAGCTAGGTTGACTCTAAGACCCTTTGATTCTAACCCTTGCTTCCACACCTGAAACTTTTCCTCTAGTTCTGATAGTGACTCAGCAATTAGAGCAAGGTCGTTAGCATAGAGGAGCTCCCAGGGGCATCCTGTCTTGAA
>NC_068989.1:95512140-95529761 GCF_001194135.2 Octopus bimaculoides
CGTTAGCATAGAGGAGCTCCCAGGGGCATCCTGTCTTGAATTCTTCTGTTATTGCCTGGAGGACTATAATGAATAAGAGGGAGCTGAGGACTGATCCTTGGTGGACCCCTACTTCTACTCGGAATTCTTTACTGTACTCGTTGTCAACCCTCACTTTATTGACAGCATCCCTGTACATGGGTTGCACAGCTCTCACTAACCATTCATCTATCCCTAGTTTTCCTCAATGACCACCAGATAAGAGATCGGGGGACCTTATCAAAGGCTTTCTCCATGTCAACGAAAGCCAGGTACAGAGGTTTATCTTTGGCTAGGTATTTCTCTTGCAGCTGTCTTACCAGAAATATAGCATCAGTGGTGCTTTTCCCTGGCACGAACCCAAACTGCATCTCATCTAAACTGACTCGCTCCCTAATTAGTTGGCCTATGACCCTCTCCATAACTTTCATTACCTGATCCAACAACTTGATACCTCTGTATTTATTTGTACCTAATGTGTCACCTTTACCTTTGTAGCAGTTGACTATGGTGCTGCTACACCAGTCATTGGGTATGACTCCTTCATGTATCACCTGGTTAACTATACAGGTGACTAGGCTATAACCGACACTGCCAGATACTTTGAGCATCTCTGCGATGATTCCTGATGGGCTGGGGGCTTTCCCTGTCTTCATACTTTTAATTGCTTTATCTACCAAGGTACTGTTAATTCAGATAGCTGGTCCCTCTGTTGAGTCGACATTCAGCAGACTCTCTTTCTCCTATTCATTCTCTTCATTTAGCAACCTTTCATAAAAATTAAAGCAAATCATTGTATGACTGGAGTGACTAATTTAACACAAAATTTGAGAATCTCTGCATTAATCTGCTCATGTTAGTACCCTAATGTGCATTCAAATACTTGTTTATGCATATGCATGCAAATAATATACACAACACACACACATATATATGGCATATAAAAGTAACCAATACACTGTGAGAGTGGTTGGCATTAGGAAGGACATCCAACCATAGAAAACCAGGCCAAATCAGACTGGAGTTTGGTCAAACCATCTAACTCATGACAGCATGGACAATGGACGATAAAAGATGATGATGATGAACACACACACATGCTCACACGCGTGTGTGTATAAATGAATTTCGTCAGTTGGAACCAAAGCACGTAAACTATTAGTTTCAGCAAAATATAGGAGACATCTGAATCTGCAATAAGCTGTTTTGATTAGAGATACACAATAACAAAAGAACATTTTGAGTATAAAGTAGTCATCAGATTGTTCATCCCAAATGTCAACATAATATCTACAAGGAATAAGAAAGAATCACTCTCATGTAAATATTTACAATGAAAAATCAAAGGGAGAGAGTTGAAGAGAGGTAACAGGTTTAGTGGTTTAACCATGAGAGCCAATAGCAAACAGTACAGCTAAGCAACATATCTGTCTGGAAGGGTTTTGCTAACAGCTGTTCATGCTTACATTTGCATACATGATTTCTGTATCATTCGGCACACACGTATTAATAGAATTACATGCATGAAGTATATACTTGTCTACAAGTACAACTGTGGATAGTATCCATTAGCAACAAAATTACTGGATAATATATTATGAATAACAACTGAATAAACTGATTAAATAAATATAATTTATAAAATCCATCAAATGACGGTTGTGTACATGCCTTACTATGATCTACTTTTGCATATTTCTGTAGACGCATATTCACAGATCTTCATAGGTAGATCGTCATTATCTTACGTATTGTCCTCTATACACACTTGCAGACACACGCACATTCGTAAGCCCTATTTTCTGGAAGCATACAACAGCTGCCATGTACATTTCTACATGTGGTGACATAAATATACATGCATACATAAATATGAATTTAAACTCAAAAGGGCTGAGAATGTGTATATTCTAGAACATACGCGCAACTCTTTGGACTAGCAGATCTCGGTCCTTGCAACTTGGAGATGAAGTAACTCCAGATGCCCTCCCCCACCATGCAGGGCTCTTTTAAGCTCATCTGAGAGACAATGAGTAAACTAATGAACTCTGCAGTAATCTTAATGAAATATTTGTCCCCTCTTTATATTCCCCTTAATGCATGGCACCATGTAGCACAACCTTTACAACACTCCATGGCACCCTTCCTTACTCTTCATTCAATTCTATTTCAATGCACTGACTTACCTCTGTCTTTCACATTTTAACCCCAGGAAGACAGGCATCCACGATATTAATAAAAAATACCTGTATTTGAATCCTTTGAAGATGATAATGAGGAAGTAAATGAACTTGTTGCCCCCAAAAACATTTTAAGAATGTCAGAATGATTGATGACCAGAAACTGACCAGATAAAAATATATACATGCATAGAAATATATGTAAAAGTTGTGTATGTAAAAATGTATGTTTGTATAGAGATGCTGTCAATCTATGCGCACTTGTAAACACATAAAGAAGTGTACATATGAGAGTTAATTATGGTTCCAAATTTTGGGATAAGGCCAGCAATTTCAAAGGTGGGGCTGAGTTGATTACATTAACCCCAGTGCTCAATTGGTACTTATTTTATCAACCCCATAAGGATGAAAGCAAAGTCGACTCCAACAGCATTTGAACTCAGAATGTAAAGTCAGAAGAAATGCTGCTAATCATTTTGTCCGATGTGCTCATAATTCTGTTAGCTCACCACATTTATATGTGAAGAATCAGATGGAAATGATAAATACTTGCAAGGATGTGTACAGGGACACAAATATCCAGAGGTTTATATACCATGGTATGTACACACAGTTGTGATGATGTTTCATTTATCATAAACTTCTTTTTTACTGTTTTATTATATATCCTTTATGTAGTATGTATAAATTTGGAGGCAAACAATTACTCTCTACAGTTGTACTTGTAAGCAAGTATGACCTTCATGAATATAATTATACTGACGCACATGTATGAATAGAAGAGTGGGAACACCTACACAAAATGGGCAGGGGCATACAAAATGAACAGGTGTATATGACAACATTTCAAACAGGAATGTTATTCACCTGTGCATTTTCCTACAGTTAAACTTCTGGCCTATGTAAGATTGAATTATCTTCTTTGATTCTTAATTTCAATAAATCTAAATTTTAACCCCTACAAGAATGATTGCTTTTACTTTCCTATATTAATATCATTCCAATGAAATTTGCTTGATTATATTCCGTTCACCTTCTTGTTTGTTCCTGTAACCAAAAGAAATATGTTAGTATCTCTTATATCTTGCATGAAACTCAACAATTTTAAGCCAGTTTGATTACAGCTGACAGAAATAAATGCTGCACACACTACTTTCAGACTTGCAGTATTCTTTACTTCATTAATTACCATTGGCATGTATGGTCTAATTGATGCAAACAAGAAGAGAACAACATGCTGATCATTAGATTACCACACACTGAAAGTTGGAAGATGACAGTTTGGGATTTTAGAATTTACTTTTTTTCTTATTTGTTGACTGAATATCATTAAATATAGAACCATCCACCCATCACACACACACACACAAAGGCATATACAGATATATAATAAGATACAGTGATACACATTTTTAGGAGTCGAATTCAATGAAACAGTTAAAGGCAAGATAGGAATTAACTCAAAAAGACAAACAGAACAAAAGAGAAGAAGCACGCTTTAAATACGATAAAAATCATCCATTGAAGGATGAGGAATGAATGCAACTCATTCGAGGAATTCTCACAAAGAACAGAAAACCTGCATCCAATTGAACAGATATAAGAAAATGAACACAAAAAGAAGAAGTTAGTTGGAAATTGTAGCATCTTAAAGGTAGGCTAAAATTAGATAATCATAAAATTGTCTCGAGAAACAGAAGAAATGCGAAGAATAAAATTCATTAGGACATTAGTAGCAGGCAATGCCTTCAGGTTACAATCCCTACTACCATTCCTCAAAGCTAGATGTAGACACAACGATGTGTTATATACAACAAATTTCGAAATCAAGTTGAATTAAGAGTCAGAACTTGGCATAAACAATAAAAATTCATTAAACAAATCCTAACCAATGTCAAGGTTGTAAGATAAGGGGAACTGATCTAATGGCATTGCTGAAAATCACTTTTGTTATGGTTTATCCCCCAAGTCAGCCTTGATTGAACAGTCCTATCAATCAAAAGCCTTCAAATTGTAACCACCATGTATCTATTGATTTATTTTGCTTGAAGGTGCAGTAAATCCAGGACTACATGTTCAATGTGTATTTCCCTTTTTTTTCTAAGATGGCAGAGCGTGATTTCAGGTTTATTTGGTTGCTACTTCTATTAGGTCAAGTGACTACAAAGAGGATCTTGTCAAGATCTCTCTTATACAAATTATGCAATATTTGCTTCCTTTGGCGCGCACACATACCACCACCACCACCACCACCACCATCATCATTATTCAACATATGGTACTTTCAGGCAAATTTCTGCTGCATCACCTGTTACACCTGTGTTGCTGGGGTGGGTGCAGCATTGTGTGCTCCTTTTTGTTGTTGGGGGAGTGTAAACTTTTCCCACTATTATTGTATTGCATGTTTCTTTTTTTTTTATGGGATATGGTGCAGTCTTTTGTTGTTTAGAATTTGTTATTTTATTATTTCTTGACTGAATATCATTAAATATAGAACCTCCCACCCATCACACACACACACACACAAAGTGTTTGTAGTGTCTGTTGTGTACGTAATGCAATTGTGTTCTTATGTTGGGTTTCCAGCCTGCTGTTGACTGTTTATCTTATTGGATATTTGCTACAGATATTTGTGTTTGAGAATTGTTTTGTTTGGGTTGTAATTATTGAATTAATAGTGGCTTGTGTAGGATGTGGGCTGTTCCTAGCAAAGTTATTTTTTGGATAGTGCATAGTGTTGAGGGTCAATTTCGAAGCCTTTGTACTTTGACAATTTCTCCACTTCATTTTGGTCAGATGGGACTGCAATGTCTATCAGGAAACAGGTATTTTTTTTTCTTTTGTCAATCCTTGATTATTATGTCTGGGTTATTAACTTTTATTTCTTTGTTGGTTTGAACAGGCATATCCCAGATGATTCTGGCTTGGTCATTGTCATGTACCTTGTTTGGCACTTGTTTATAGCGTCTATTGTCAGATTCTAAGTTGTAGTGTTGGCATATTGTCCAGTGAATAGAAATACTTACTCAGTTATGTCGACATATATATATACTCAGACTTGGCAAGGATTGGGCAGCTTGGGATGATGTGGTCAACTGTCTCATTGCACTGGTTACACATTCTGTATTTGGAGTTCTGGCCTGTTTTCATTATTTTGTTTTTATAGTTGTTTGTGGTCAGGCATTGGTCTTGGGCAGCAAGAATCAGTCCTTCTGCTTCAATTTTCAATTCAAAACTTTTGAGCCATTGTTCTCTTTTACTTTGGCTCACTTCTCTTCTGCCAAGCCTTGCAAGGTATTGGCCATTGAATGATTTTTCTCTCCATGTCTCCTTTAGTGTGTTTTGTAGTTCTGTTTCCATGTCGTTTTCTTGTCTCTTTGACTATTTCTGCCGTGTTGTCATCTGAGATCAGTGTATCAGTTTCTGTTTTGTATTTTGTCGCCTCCTTGTGTACAGAGAAAAGCATTTTCTTTTTCTTGTGTTACTTTATTACATGTAGTAGTCTTCCACTTTTTGTTTGTAAGTATTATTGTAGTCCAACTATTGTTATTTTATAGTCATTCTCTATCTGTTTCTTGCGTCAGCCTCTTTCTGAGCAGGGTAGATATGTTCTGTCTGTGTCTGCTTTGGAGTGATGACTTCAATATGCTGTTAATTGTTTTCTGGTTTTTCTAAGTTTCTTAATTCGCTGATCTTCCAGTTTATTCTGCTGAAGTTGTAATTTATGGCTGATATGACAAGTGTGTTTATCCCTATTATCTTATCTTATGTAAGTTCAGTGTTTAATATTAGTCTAACTCATCTGTAATACTCTCACATAATTTTCTCCTTCATTTCTGAGTTATATTTTAGCTGTTTTGTCTAACCCTAGATATTTGTATGGCTGATTGTAGCCAAATTCTCTCATTTTTGTGTCTATTATTATTATTATTATTATTATTATCAACATTACCACCATCAATCTGCTTACAAAATTCCATTCTCAAGGAATTAATCAATGGGAGACTAATGGCAGAAGACGCTTTCCCAAAGTAGCATGCAGTGTGAGATGCAACCCAGGACTATGCAGCAGCAAAGTGAATTCCCTAACCACATGATCAAAATCTACACCATGAATAATATTCTACATAACATCATATAATTCAAGAAAATTAAATAGTGTGTGTGTGAGAGAGAGAGATAGAGAGAGAGAGAGAGAGAGAGAGAGAGAGAGAGAGAGAGAGAGAGAGAGAGAGCTGTATTGTGCCTCAAACCACAAAATGATAATTTAGTTCAGTGTGAGATAAAGAATGGAATAAATGATTCCCAAGCCTTTGCAAAGGTTTTAATATTCCAAGGAATCCAAGTCCAAGTCACCTCAAAGACAAAAGGAAACTAAAACCAATTACCCAGATACACCAAAAAACAGCTGCAACTGGATCTGGTCAAATGTATTTCTATGCAGCCATGTAAACAGATATATACTGGTATGCTGCAGACACAGTTTGTATATGATTGCAATTGAGAGATGATGATGATGATGACGATAGCAGTGTTGTTGTTGCTGTTGTTGTTGGTGGTGGTGGTGGTAATAAATCTATTCTTTGTTTTTATGAAACAAAAGCTGTTGAAAAACTCAAAATATATTGCCAAAAAAGTTCTCTAAGTTATTTCAAAAGAAAACAATTAGTATCAAATATAAGCATTGTACTTAGCAACCTTGATAGTCACATGCTCTAATGAATAGATATTGTCCACATTCCAACTCATATATGTGTGTGTGTGTGTGAATATATATATATACACATATATATATAAAGAAAGAGATAAATAGATAGACAGATAGATATTCTATATATATTTTATATTTTGTACACAAACACGCGCGCACACACACACACACACACATGTATGACAGCAACCTCAGAAGAAAAAAAAAATTAATAATGATTATTTGAGGTCCAAGGAAAATGAGATTTCCTAAAAATCTGGAACTTTGTCAATACAAATATAATAAACTGTTTGTGGTTTTCTTTTTCTAATTCACAACTCAAAACAATAAGGCAAATATTGAAATGTAAAGACCTCATCAACTAAATTAATTTCTGTCATTATATTCAACAATCACATAATTACTATATTTGGTAACTATGGTTACTATTAACAATTTTGTCACGTTAGAACGGTTGAAAACAACTTCACGTAATTGCTTTTTCAACCTTTTAAGGTCTTTAGTTTGCAAACTCGAGGCAGAACAACGAAATTGCAATTGATATTGTACATTACAAGAAACAATTTGAGATAAAAAACAGCAAGAAAGAAGCACAATGATAGCATTTGAACTCTATGTCTATTGTTTTTCAGGCAACTGTGTTATACATATTTATACATATACAGGGTACTTGCTGTACCATCTCCACAAATTAGATATCACCATTTGTTTCCATTCTCTTAACTGTACCGGTTTCTCTATCTCTACAATATAATTTATTGATCACTTAGCACTAGCAGGACATGCTAATCTACTAGATGTGTAGTAGAGCAAGGTGCCACAGTGATATTGTTGAGTAAAGGTTTGAATGACTAGAGAGACAGAAGTAGTAATATATTACAGTGAACAGAAGTTTGTCAATATTTTCAATAACAATACTAAAGAAGAACACAGTAAATAAAACAGGGTCTCCAGTATGAATCTTTCATTAACTCTCAACTCGAAAAATTATCCAAGCAGTTTCAAAATTTCCCTTCTGGTTTTTTTTAAACCAATCAATAAATTATATTTTCTGATATGTGCTAAGATTTTGAATGTGAGATATAGCGTAGAGTATATGTAATTATGTCTATAACCTGCACATTAACTTAACCCAATATATTAAAGCTTTGTTAAAGCTGTCAGTGAAAGTTGAGCACAGTTGCAAGATATATGATAACTAACATTTTACTGTAATATCATCTGTCAGTTAGATTTCATTGACTTTTCTTTTTCCATTGGTGACTAGACATAAAATATACTGCAGCTGCTATCATACCATGCAACGATGATAAATTGGAGGACAAAAAGCAGCTACATTTCATACACACACACACACACACACACACACACACACACTCTCATACACAGCCTGAATAAAACATTTTTCATATGCTACATTAAAAAAGAGAAGGCATCTAAATTTTCATAAAAACTTTATCCAAAAACACACATTACTTCAAACATTAATTTTGATAGACCACTGTCTAACATTCGCACAATTGATTGCAAAATATTTGTTGTAAAGCTCAGTATGTATATGTGTGTGTACATATACACAAACACACACACAGACACACCTGTTAATCTGTCCACCTACCACCACCATCATCATTTAACATCTACTTTCTATGAGTTGGACAGTTTGATAGGATCTAGCAAGCCATAGGGCTGCAACAACCTTGGTGGGATTTGAACTTCAAACATAACGAACTGCAACTAACACTGCAAGCCACTTTTTCTGATGCTCTAATGATTCTGCAAATCTACTGCAATAGTAATAATAATAATAATAATAAATGCCCTGATGCAGTACGAGGTAGTGGTTCTCATGACTTCTGATCTTAACTGATTGGAAGTGTTATCATGTACATTGTTTTGTTTTGGTATAAAAGATGGGTGACAACAAATATTCTGCTCAATACCACAGATTTGCTTGTCAGTTGTTTGACCTTAACCAATTGAGCATGTCCCTTAGTGGGTGGCGATATGTGCAGCTCTGATCATGAGCAGAAATAGTGGGGGAGAATCATAGCCATGTGTCGAGAGGAATTTTGGGGGTTTGGATAATTCACCTTTAGAAATATGGGTGTTTCCTTCAACATCCTTAAACAACCCTTATTCAAGGACCTTTTGAGCGGAACGGGCTACTCGGCCTGAAGAAGATTCTAACTAGGCCCCACCTGAAAGCTCATGCGTTGTTTATCTATATATAAGATCACCATGTCGTGCACATATGGTTGTGATGCAAGGGCCTGATGTACCCTTATCAATGGGTAGTCATGATGGGTATACTGGGCTTCGAATATTTTACCCCAGTGTCACTTTGGTGGCATGCACTGCTCTCTCACTCAATGATAATACTAATAATAATAATAATCATTTCTAATTCAGCAACAAGGACAACAATTTTTTGAGATGTGGAGTTCATGAATTCCAGAGACACTAATATTTCACTGATACTCCATATTATTGGTCCCAAAAAGATAAAAGCAAAGTTGATCTCAGTGGGATTTGAACTCTGAATGTAAAGAGCTGCAAGTATTGGGTCCTCCCATAAATATTGCAGTTTTTGTCAAATGCATGAACTAAAAGTTGGAGGGGGACAGGATAAACTACCTGCATCAACTTACTATAAAAGAAGGTAGTAATTTTACCTTGTCCTTATTCTTAGTGCAAGTTTTGAAGAGTGCAGTTCAATATTTTTGCAAAGCTATAATGGAAGTGACAAAAGAGCATATTTGGCATATTTTGCTTTATGAGCTCAATAAAAACAACAATGTAACAGAAAGTGTGAGGACTACTAATGCAGTGTCAACAGTGGTTCCAGATAGTGTCAATGGTGATCAACGGTGATTCCAGAAATTCTGAGCCAGAAACTACAGCCTAGAAGATTCTGGAAGATCTGTAGAGCTCAACGAGGATGTCCTGAAAACTGTTGAAAAACTTGCAGAGAAGCTTGGATTTGGTAATTCAACCATTCATCAACACCTGCATGTCATTGGAAAAGTCAGTAGATTGGGTCAAAGGGTTCCTCACAGACTTTCCGAGTCTAATCACATATATTCTTCTTTGCTGTCACATGCCATGAATGAACCTTTTTTTGGACTGAACAGTGATTGGTGACAAGAAATGGGTTCTCTATAAAAATGTCAAAATGGATAAGAATCTAGAAAGTAATAAAGCAGACATAACAATAATAGATAAGGAAATGGTTGAAGAAGATTGGAATAAAATGTCCTGTAGTGCTTCTACAGACAGTTTGCCTCTTAGAGACAGGAACAATTGTCAGGAGGGTCTTAAGCACTTGAAAGACTATTGTGGATACCTAAAGTTACAGGCAGTAACCCTCTACCCACAAATTCTATCAGAAATAAGAATGTACCTGAGTTAAATCAATGAGGATAATAATAATAATAATAATAACATCAATAATAAATATGTTAATCCCAGCAGGCTGCAACAGTTCTGTAAAAACATTTGGAAAGTTAAATACAAGGATTTTGAAATAGAGATCTCAGAAATATGTGGCATCTAAGAATGACTGTGCCTGTAATCATTGGAGATATGAAGATAATATCAAAAGACACTTTTAAACACTGGTATCAAATACCAGGAAAACCAAAGGAATCAGAACTGCAAAGAATTGTTCCTATGGGTACTGCTCACATCTTAAGTAAAATGCTGTCAACTTGAATACATCTGATTACCTTAGATTCAAAATGTTACAAAGAAAAATATGTTAACACTGGTTGAGAAGTGCAGGACTAAAAGCAGAGACTGAAGGATCCTTGATAGCAGCATAGAAATCACCAAATGTATATATTGAAGCAGAATACAGCAAGTAACTGCAAAATATGTGGAGACGAGAAAGAAACAATTAACCACATTATTGCTTCTGGCTGCCCAGTCTCAACCAACAAAGAATGCATCCACTGACATAACAGAATTGGTACTTACATACCCCAGAAGTTAAGCCAGCACCTCAAAAATACCTACAGAAAACAAATGGTACAGACATGCAATAGCAAAGCAATCATAATCTAAGAGATACTCATACACACAGATAGGGAAATCAAAGTTAACAAAATATTGCTGTTATGAACCAGCAGGAAAGGAAATATTGTCCAATCGACGTATCAGTCCTAATGGAGAGACTATATCTCTAAAAGAGATGGAGAAATTATCCAAATAGAAAGATCTAGAAATAGAGATAACCCAAACGTAAAACCTGAAAATAGAAGCAATTCCTAGAATAACAGGTACTTTGAGAAGTATCAAAGCAAATGCAGACATACATAGCAAAAACTCCAGGATTTACAAATATGCATAACATGGAGAAAAGAACACTGCTAGGTCCAACACACACACATTACTTGGCGCACTTTCATTACAGTAAAAATAACAACACTAAAACAAACCACTGCATGTAAGCAAGGCACACTGCTTGGTAAAGCAGTGAAAGCATGCAATAGAAATAAAACAACTAAATAGTAGTTGTAGTAGTAGTAGTAGTAGTAGTAGTAGTAGTAGCAAATATATGAATAATAAATAATAAGCATTCTGCAAGTGAGTTGAGATTTTTAATCAGGCTAAAAGCAGCAATTTTCAATTTAGTACAATATAACAAGGAGAAGGTTAAAAAATATGAAAAGACAAAAGCAAAGCAAAGATAAAATGCTGCTGCCAAGTTATTTTATTGGTTTCTTATGTTTGTTTTACAGGTTTTATGCTTCTTAAACTTGCAAACAAACAGATAATTGTTACTTGTTCATTAAATGCCTGGTGTTATTACCAAGGTCCCTCTCTAAATTATAGACCAAAAATAACTTACACGGTAGTATTTATCTTGATCTCTTTGAACTTACCATGTGAAATTGGTTGTGTGTGAAAGAAAATGGTCGCTCATAATAATTGCATAAACATGTATTTTGTGGAATCGAAATAACGAGAAGGAAGTGACAACTGTGTCAGTTTCTACAGAAATCTTGCCCTACTTATGCTACAAAGATAAAACCTAATAGTTATTAGGAATAAAGATGTCTGTCTGTGTGAATGTGTGTGCGTGCGAGTGTGTGCGAGTGACTAGGAGTAATTGTACAAGTTGTTGATTAATGCATCAACAGAAAGCTTTCAAGTACAACCACCTTAACGTTTCCATCTTCCTCCCCCAGTAAAATGAGACAAAAATATACCTCTACTAAAAGGAAAGAATGACAAAAACTTAGGAGCAATACAATGCAGTTTTCCATGCTTTTAAGAAATTGCTTTAAGTTAAGCTAAAATATATCCATTCATCCATTTGTAATGAACAGCTTTGGAATAAAGATGTTTTGTTTTTCGTTTTTTATTATGTATTTCATTCTTTCCTTTGTTTTATATTTTTATTATTATTTTTTTTTAATGCTTTTGTTCTCAATGATTCCATCAGACTGCAGTTCCAATACAAAAACGATCACAAGAGACTTATTTCCTGTACTTGTGAATTATAGTAGAAAATAGAGACAAAGCAAGTGGGATGTGTTAACACAGTCTTCCAATACACTGCCACAACATTCAGTCTCTTTAGCTTATTAAAACAAGACTGCAATATCAGGTACACAAATTGTTAACATTTTCACTAGCATAATCAATTTTAAGAATACTAATATGTGAATTTCATTTTATTTTGCATTAAAAGCTGCAAAAAAAAAATTGTTGAGTGTTTTTCACTTTGATTATATTGAGGAAAAATACAATAAACACGTCACCATAACCATTCTCCACACATACGTAATTAAAATGTAACATTCTTAAAACATACATTAGTTGAGTTATGTAATGGTGAATCCAGTAATGGTACAAAGTGAAATGCAATCATTCTGGAAGCATTTATAAGAGAACTGTTAAAAATATAATTATATAAGAAAAAAGAAAAAAAACAACACAGTTTGTAAAAGAATTGAAATGCTTTCTTATCTTGTGAAAGTCTTTCCAGATGTAATTCAGTTGAGAAAAAGATCATCATTTAGAAAAGGTATTAAGAAATGTGGGATTTATCAAAGAACAAGCCTCAAACTTTTCTTATGGTTTACAATCAGGGTAATGGAGCTTGTGTTGGAGCGAGAGTAAGAAGCAATTAGTGCATTACTGGACTCAAGAGTACTGACTCCAACAACAGGAAGTAAAAGATAAATTATATATTTTCACCTAGCAATAACCATACTTCAGAAGATAACCCTCTCTGGTTATGGTAATGTCTTTGTAAAATTGTAATATAATGCATCAAAATTTCCAATTTCACAGTTGACTGTGTTTCTGCACTGAGAATAGGAGACATTAATCCTAGTCAACAGATACAATGTTTCTTTTTAATAAATCCTGTACAAAACTTTTCAATCTTTTACAACATAATTTTTATTTCATTTCATGTAATCTTCAATATCACATTCACTTAAATTTTATATTCAAACAATGCTTTCATGTAAAAAGAGAAGGGTTGCCTATCTAATTGAGTTTACTTTTTTTTGTTTTTCTTTTCTAAAGGTCATTTGTTATGTCACTTTGGGGGTCTTCAATTTTTTGCTTTTAACTTTGATGTACTTTAGATTTTTGAACTGGAAAACAAAGATGTGCTTCATATTCTTTTATAGTATTTTTATAGTTTATTACTTTTATATCCTTTTACTTTATAGCCTTTTCATAAAAATAACTTCTTTTAATTTTTCTAAATTTCATTTTATATCTAATTGTTTGTAACTTCTTTAATAAATAATCTAAAAAAAGCCACAATGGTAGTGCTATAGCCTTTAAAAATGAACTTTAACAAGCTAGAGTGTTAAAAATGCAGCCTGAAGATTCATATTGGCCTTATGTTATGTGTTTTCACTCCATGTAAGAAATCTATGATTAGTTTAATTACAAATAGAGGGGTCAGAGTCTGTGGTATCATAAACCAAGAAGCTGGAGTGAAGTGAAAGGACTAACACAGCCTCAGTTACATTAGTTCCTATCGAGATCGAAGAAATTCTAAAAGACAACTGGTATACAATAAACATCAAACATTTTTTTTTTTATGTAAATAAATGTAGCAGCTTCAATTTCCAATACTGTAGTTAATATACACCTATAGATTATGCATGTGGCAATTTTTTAAGAGAAAAAATTAGCATTAATGAGGAACACACACACATAACATAGCACAATATTATATTTACCAAAATTCTGAAGAATGGAGTAAATTAAAAATAGAATTCTAAATATATGAATCAGAAAACTAGAATATAATGTATGAACATTGGTTGCTGAAAGAATCTGAGTTGGAGAGAATAGAGGATTAATTTAACATCATCATTCAAGCAACCAAAGAAATCTAGAGACATTCAAATTTTATACGACTTTGAAAGACTTTTCTAAAACAAGTACTTCAAGTATAATTCTGTTTTATATCTGTGAAAGAAAAAAAAGAGCACTGAGTCTGCTGTCATACTTCAATTATGCACAAAAGGATAAATTTATTTGCAGTGAGTATATAAAATTCCTGAGAAATATTTCTAAAAAAAACCTTCTTTCAATCAGGAGAAGAGGAGCAAGGCCTCCTAAGGATAGAAATGTCTATAGACAATGGCAGCTTGCAATAAGCAAACAAGCAGACACATTATTATAGATAACAACTTGAAAAGAACTCGAACTTTTAAAACATCTTAAATCCTCCTTGAATCAGGCTGGAAACTTAAAACAAAAAGTAATCACAAAGATTAATCTAAAATCATTAGCAAGGATCAGACAGAACATCATTTTGAAAAAGATGCTAAATCAGTTTCTACAGAAATTGTCTGCTTTGTTCACAATATTCTTTGTATCTAATTTTAAAAGATCCTTTAGTATCTGTTAATACACTCTTATGATTTTTAAGGTAACAGCTTAAATAACTGAATCAAGCTATTGAACAGAAGTTGTCAGCTGTGATCAATGGTGAGAAAACTATAGTGAAATGATGGTAATCTGAAATGAAACTGCAGCAAAACTTTTGGAGAAGAGAATAGTTTAAGTTTTCATACAAAAGAAGACATAGCCATTTACAATAAAGAAACAAAATGAAAAATTTTAAATTAAAATCAAAAAGTACTGCATACACATGCACACACACAAACAAACAAACACACACACACACACACACACACACACACACAAATGTTAATAAGCTACAAACAATTCATTTCATTTCAAGCTGGTACAAAAAAAAAAGAAAAAAGCTAAAAACAAAAATATTGTCTTAGACATAAGCATCTTGATATCACTGCTAAAGAGCAAGAGGTTATAAAATAGACTTATTAGAATTACATTTTCTTCCTTTTTTTAAACCATTTATTTGCAAAACTTGAACTAGAGAAAAATGGAAGTCATATTGAACAGGGAAATGTATACAACATTTAGATCAATAGAGAGAAGAAAAAGAAAAGCAGTCACTTTCAATTTTATCAAATATTTGCTGATATCTATCTTAGGAAATACTATAAAATATTTTTGAATTGATAAAGAAGGAAATAAAAATGAGCAAAATAATAAGAATAGTTCTAAAATACTTTTCAAACAGACGAATATTAAAAGTTAGCAACTTCCCAAAAGCATCACTGGCTACATCAAAATTGTTTTAGTAAGTGTATGAAGTATGTATTAATGATGTAAATAACAAGAGAATGCTAGTTTTCACAACCATGTGAATAAACCGGAATACTGAAAACAAATACATGAGAAGAATGCAACAATTACTGAAAGAGTAATGAAAGGCGTGCCTAAGGATAAATTACAGCTTTTATAATCAAGAACTTTGTACGGTTGCCAGATCCAATACAAAAGCACAGAAAAATTGGCAGAGCTACAGGATTGCTCTTTAAACTTAGAAGCCACTAAGAATCATGGCTATTTACAAGTTGTTTCCAACTTTGTATGGTAAATAAGTAAAAGGTTAATGTCAAAATATTTTAATATGAATTTTAGATAGGAAAACCACTGAAACTATTAAATAAAACCATATCGAATGACTACAATGAAATTAATGGCAAAACATGTCCCAATATATAAACAAATTTGAAGAAGTGAAAATAAAAATTTTTATATGGAATTTTTTTTATTCATTTTCAAAATAAGAAAAATTTGCAACATTAACAACTGAAATGTTCTACTAGTGATTTTCCCAATAACTTATATAATGCAATATCAAGGAATTTAACAAATTTGTCTTGATACAAAAAACATAACCTCACAGTATAATTAATAATTATATTGACTATTTTCATATTTCATCACCAGTAATATTTTCGAACATGACATTATCTTTTACAACAGTTATCCAAAAGTTGTTCACTGAATTCAAAACAATTTCTTTCATTAAATTTTATAAGTTGTTTTGAGACCTATCTCACATACACTTTACTAAAATCTAGTCTATTGTAGATATTCTACAGCAAAATCATGCCTAATTTTTATATTATTTGCTATTTTATCAATAATCTCGTATTTTTCAACAGAACCATGTTACAGATTCGTTCAACACTGTTATCAGCAGAGAACATGATTTGGCATCTGGTTCCTTCCTGATGCATGGCACTTGTAGGTATACTGAGGTGTTTTTAAACCATTTATTGAGTCCATAGCAGCAAAACATTGTTGAAAGATTTGATAGATTTTGGCACCTGATACATTTTCAACAGACAGTGAATGAGTGAAAGTAGCTCTTCATTAGAGCCAATAGAAAAAAGAGCAGCCATGTTTAATACAACAATAATATCCAATTGATGTTTCAAGTTGAAACCTGCATTGTAGTGACTCTAGAAAGATCAAACCTAGGGATGTGCACACAACTAATTTTACTGTGAATAATAAAACTAATGATACACCCTTGTAAATACATACAGTAACACAGGTCCATTCATACAAGGCACATATGTTCTTTTATATTTTATGAAGACACTGAAGGAAATGTAACAAAAAGAGAAAAAAAAAAGTTTAGTGGAATTCATTTTTCGCTCCTCACTGACTGACACAAACTCCTCCTAACAAAGAGGCTGAAGTGAATGATACCCACTTAAAGATGTCAACTGCAATGCTTGTTTATTCACATTGTTTTGAAATTAATCAGGCATTATCTTATAGCTTCATGATTTCAATAATTGGATTGATTATTTTTACAATGAGAGAAGCTAGATCTAGCCAGTTTGATCATTAAACAGACAGAATATCTGGGCCAAATATGGCCACTTAAGGGTTAAAATTTAAGTTTCAAAAAACAATCTGATCAAGCATTTAATTTCCAATAAATCCTAACAAGTTGCTTTCATCTATTAAGTTATTGTTGATAAGCCTCAGTTTAGCTCTGACTGAGCAAACTCTTGATAAAAGTCATTCCAACCATGACCATCCTACATTTTTTGGTGTATTTAAGACTGTATCATCAAATGAAGTTGAAGGTGTAATTTGAGAGAATTAGGTTCTAGTTTCTACCCCTTGTGATTCCAACCAAAGTGGAATCTTTTCATTTTTCATAAGATAGTCAAAGGAAGAGGAGCAGTGACCATGACTATTGTGGGTTGTTTCAAATTGGCAAGAGGGATTCAGAGGGATTCAGAGGGATTCAAGAGGGATTCAGAGGGATTCAAGAGGGATTCAAGAGGGATTCAGAGGGATTCAAGAGGGATTCAGAGGGATTCAGAGGG
>NC_068989.1:95529771-95533253 GCF_001194135.2 Octopus bimaculoides
ATTCAGAGGGATTCAAGAGGGATTCAGAGGGATTCAAGAGGGATTCAAGAGGGATTCAGAGGGATTCAAGAGGGATTCAGAGGGATTCAGAGGGATTCAGAGAGATTCAAGAGGGATTCAAGAGGGATTCAGAGGGATTCAAGAGGGATTCAAGAGGGATTCAGAGGGATTCAGAGGGATTCAAGAGGGATTCAAGAGGGATTCAGAGGGATTCAAGAGGGATTCAGTCGATCAACTTGAACATCTGAAAGGACAATGTCTCTAGGAAAAAACCATCTAACAGTGCAGCCTACAGTTATCAACTTATCCTCTTTAACCCTGCCCCCCCTCTCTCTCTCTCTTAGTCCACTTCAAATTTTGTGACTATGTTAAAGTATCTCTAATCTCCTGACAATCAATCCTATCAACTATCCAACAGTCATTTTCTTCTTTTAGCATCTGAATTTTAAAGAAAAAACAGTTGAAAAAGAAGTGGTGGTGAAGAGAGTAGATTCTACCTACTAATAATAAACACCACCTTTCATGGCATATTTAGACTACGGTGGGTAGCTGGACCAGCGAAAATAGAGGATTAGGGATTATGCAAAGTAATAAGATGTGTAACCTGCAAACTGATGGAGAGGGGAATCCAAAGTTTATGGATGTGGGAGGGGAAAATATTTTCTTAATTTTTTTTGTCTTTTTTTTACTTAGTTTCATTTGGTTTTGGTAAGTTTTGATAGGGAGGGAGAAGAAGAAACCAAAATTCATGAGTTAATCATTTCATTTCCTTTTGATCTTTATAAATAGACCAGCTGGAAGTCAGTGGATTTGGGACAGGAAGAGACTGGGATAAAATGAGTACAAAACCTTTCCCAAGCAGGAAGAAGTAATATTCATAAGATACATATGTTGTGGGGGGTGGGGAGATAATTGTAATATTTCAGACGACCTTTCATGAAAATCTAATGAAGATCTCTTCCTATTTAACTAATTAACCCCTGATGCAGCTCATTATTGGAATACTCTAATTCTAAATGATTTTAGTTAAGCACAAGCCAACCTTGATTTTGTAGATAACATTCCTGCAGTAAGTACCCTGTGGTCTTTGTGGGTCTATTTGTAGAAGTACATTATCTAATATGTTCTTTCTTAATTTCCGATGGCAGTGAGATATGAAAGAGATTTGACTGCAATCTTATAACAAGTTGAGCAACTGTGTAACAGGCTCTTTCATTGGTTCACCTCAAATTCTAGTATTTTGCATTACTGAACATCAGCAAAATCTACATTCGATTAGAATTCAAGATCCAAAGGACAAATCTATTATCTGCTCCCCATTTTCTACAATTTTAAAGTCAGTTTTCTTCAACTGAAACACTTCTACGATATACATCTAAGTTATTCTTCTGGTATATCACCTACCAGTTTAAGCATTCTTGTCTGATATTAAGATTTTAGATTGATCATCTATCAATTACATTCGGTTGCAAGTCTGTGAGCTTCACATAAAAAACAAATCCAATTGTTCTTTAATAAAATCATTGTCCCCTTTGCCTTCCATATTTCCTAGAATATTGAAATAACAACCAAGTAATGTAGATGTCTGTTTTTCTTGCTAACAGGCAAATGAATTTGTCATCATTGTTATCATGACAATTGATGCCGCTATCATTGTGGTCATGTTTTTTTTTTTTTATGTCTGCTTTTCTCCATGCTGGCATGGATTGGACGAGATTTGTTGAGGCACTATTCTATGTCTGGGTACTTTTCCTTAGGGCTCTCCTAATTTGTTTTCAAGTAAGCACTTGATTGTATGGCTTCACACAAACTGTAGAGCAGCTGGATTTCTGCTTATGAATCATCATTGCTACTAGCTGGATGGTGCCACTGCAGATACACACTGATACAAACTCACACGCGCACACACACACACACATATGACAGGCTTCAACAAAGTTTCTATTCATCAAATATCATTCACAACACATTGGTCAACTTGAGTCTATAGTAGAAGACACTGAAGCCAAGGTTCCACGCAGCAGGGTTGAACATGAAACCACATAGTTGTGAACTTCTCAACCACAAAACTGCAGCTGTGTTTAGGATCAGGTCAACTAATTTGAAATGTCTATTATCAAGTAAATGGAATATGGATTGTAGGAGTTTGCTGACAACTTTAATAATAATAATAATAACAACAAGAACAATAATACAGACAGACAAACAGACACACACGCGCGTGCACACACACACACACACACACACACACACACAAATTCTATATTTCTTTTTGGTAAATACTAAAACATTGTTTCCAATGTACATTTACTTTCATAATCAAAAATAATTTTCCTCAAAAGAAAAATTTTCAGTATTTAGAGATTTTATTCCAGTCTGCTACTAATTCTCAGAGGATCATTTCTCAATGCTTATAAAACTCTCTGTGCAATTATTTGTGCAATTATTAGCATTAATTTTATATCAACTCATTCTAGAATTCTATGCCTACAAAATGTCAGAGGCAAGTTTTGAACTTGACATTTTTTTGTTAAGTAGGATACTGCTGTAACAATTTAGCATGGGAAATAAAAATTAAACAATTACAAGAAAATTATTGTGAATATTAAAATTCATGAAAATAACATCTTTTAATTTCCAATGCTGAAAATAATTTTTTTTTCTTTTCTTATGATTCATTTGTATCAATAAACATCTGACATATAAACAATTTCAGTTTGTCAATGACTTGTTATTTAACTGAAATAGGAAGATGCAAATTCAGAACACTGGTGAAATATTGAATTGAAAATAGTATTAAATAATCAAGTTAAAATTTTATAATAATAAATATATTGATTTTAAAAACTTAAGGAAAATAATAACAAATTAATAAATGCATGAAGATACATTGAACAAAGGAAAGTATATTAAAGAAATTGCTGACATGCCTTTTTTTAAACTCTCCTGAGTGTTTTCCAAAATGAAGACATTCATTTCAATGTCTACAGATGTCAACATGTGTGTGTGTGTGTACTTTATATATATATATGTGTGTGGGTGTGTGCTTGTGTATACTTATATATATATATATATATATATATATATCAGTGTGTGTCTTGAAGAGTGAGAGTATGCATGTGTATGGTGTGTACACTCAGACATTATAAGCATTGGTAAAAATTAATACAAACAGTTAAAGAGAAATTCAAGTCTTTATCTTTTCTTCCTGCCACACAATCTCTTCATAATTACTCTCTTTTCCAGTTTCTTTCTCTCTCACATGCATGCATCTATACATAATATATCTATACAGACATCTACATTACTTGGTTGTTATTTCAATATTCTAGGAAATATGGAAGGCAAAGGGGACAATGATTTTATTAAAGAACAATTGGATTTGTTTTTTATGTGAAGCTCACAGACTTGCAACCGAATGTAATTGATAGATGATCAATCTAAAATCTTATATATATATATATATATATATATATATATAT
>NC_068989.1:95534495-95546311 GCF_001194135.2 Octopus bimaculoides
AATACGTTGAGTTTATTTCAGAACAGTAAATTAAACATCAAAGTAGTTCTTTGAAAGAAGATATTATCAAATAAAAAGCAATCATTTAGACTTTCTTAAATCTAAAATAGCAGTTATTCATTTGGTTTTGATTAGAAATACCTAACAGCTTTTGTTGGTATTTCAAAGAAAATATAGTTCACTGTACACTTTGATTCAAAGACATAATATAGATTATGTTTGTTGCTCAAACATTTAAGTTATATTTCATATTTTAGTTTTAAAACCAACATGTGTGTGTGTGTGTGTGTGCTTGTGAGGTTCTTTTATTGCCCACAAGGGGCCAACATAGAGGGGAGTATGTGTGTGTGTGTGTGCACAAGCTGAGGGGAACTACCTCACAAGGGTTAGTGATTTTAAAGTAAATTTAAAAACAGCAAATAACATTCACTGGAAACAGACTTGGTGCAGATACAGAGTTTATACATTTCATTAAACAAAAAATAGAGAGTAAAATGTCATGACCCTATTTTCATTTTGCTTTCTGTGGATGCTACGACTAACATTGCCACCACTATCATCTTCAGCAGACAGAATTCACTGTTATAAGCTTTTGCACCAAATTCCTCATTCTCTTCTCTCCTTTGTTTTTCTCAAAGACCCTCACAGATAGATATTCATACTGGGGATTGGACACATCACTAAGCAGAAGATGCTGTCTGTCTCTCCTCCCCTGACCAGCACATAAATAAATAAAATAACAGAAAAGAGTATTGGAATTGGTTTCAATAGTCTAAATAAAATTAAGGTAACAGGTGATAGCAGGGCCAACACACAAACAGCCCCACCCCTCAAAACACAGGAGTAAGTGACATTATAAAAACATGGAACATTAACTGAACGTATAAAATATATTTTATCAGTGTGATGTAATTAGTGGAGATAGCAGCTGAGAAGATGCAGAGGAAGCAAGATGTCTGAAGGATGCATTTATTTCATTCTTGAAATATCAGTAGGAGCATATTGTTATTATGATGGTCATTGGGACCACCATCATCATCACCTACTACTACTACTACTACTGTTGCTGCAGCTACTATTATAGTAACACCACCACTACCACCACCACCACCACCACCACCACTACTATTACATGCTGAACAAAATGCATAGTGGCATTTCTTCTAGAATTATGTCCTGAGTTCAAATCCTGTTGTGGTCAGCTTTGCTGTTCATCCTTTTGGGGGTTGATAAAATAAAGTACCAGTCGAGTACTGAGCTCAGTACAGTCAGCTAACTCCGTTCTTTAAAGTTACTTGTCTTGTGCCAAAATCTGAAAGAATTCTTACCAAAGCCAGTCGTCACAGTCAATCCCTAATACAAGACTAAGGCTCATCTAATATCCCTGAGTTTCATCGTTCATTTCAAAATACATGTAGTGAAATGGTTTCCATATAAAGTATCTTATTCATTTCCAGCTCAAATAGAGCTGTGAAATATAATAGATTGGAAAGCTTGTATTTGATCTACTAATAAAATAAATATTTATTCATAATATAATCCTTTTTTAAGAATCATCCAACCACAGTTAAATGGAGAGAGAAGAAATGATGTGAAATGTGAAGGAAACAAGGTCAATATATACAATGCCAGACACTTTATGGCAATTGTGAACTTGATGTTAAAGGCCCAAATTTCATTTATCGATAGCAAAATAATTTTAAATTGTTAACATTAGCTGAATGAAGGAAAAATCTGAAATGCAAGAGAGATACCAGTAGATATTCCAAAAATAAATATAAATTGTTATTGGTTAGCTTCTTTGAACACTTCAATGAAGTTAGAATCTAATGCAAAATTACTGTTCATATTCAAGCAACTAATTGAGTTAGGCCATAATTTTAGTTTACAGCTAAATGCTGATGGTAGCCAAAAGCATTTTATTGTAGACCAAATCTACATAAAAATAGTTGATTTCTTAAGGATTTATAAAAGTTCAGTTTATATTCGTCTAGAAGAAATCTGTTGTCAATTGTATTACAAATCAATAGAAGTAACATTTAATAACCCAGGCAGCAAAGGAAATGCAAGAAAGTACAATTGTGCATGGTGTAGTAGTGTGATGGTGGGTTAGAAAGCACAGGTTTTCAATACATCAAACCAGCTGAGGTAATTTTCTGCTTGGTGACGCTAATGAGGTGATACAGAGCTAGTTGAAGAAGAAGGAGATGAAAAGAATTGTAGAAAGCAACAATTGTAAATATGGTGTGAAATTAATTACAAAAGTGGAGTGTAACTCATGAATTCTGTAGAAATTATATTTATTGTTTCCAATAAAGTGGGCAGCTTTGGTGTGTAGTGTCAAAGATACAGACTCTACAATTTATGGAAAAGAGTATTTGGTTCCAATCAGAGCAATAATTTCCATTTAGTAAAACTGCAAATTTCAACTGATTTTGATTTATCTAAATGGTCGTCAAAATATACAAAATTGCTCAACTGTTTAGCAATACAACCAGCCCAATGAACTGGAAAATTTACCGATTTAATCTAGGTTGATCTTGTGTTCTGCAAAACATGGCTGATAAGTATAATTTTCAAGGAATGGTAAAGAGTACAAGTA
The DNA here is from genome assembly GCF_001194135.2 of Octopus bimaculoides. Lineage (NCBI taxonomy): Eukaryota > Metazoa > Mollusca > Cephalopoda > Octopoda > Octopodidae > Octopus > Octopus bimaculoides. Next base: position 95,537,098 of record NC_068989.1, read on the forward strand.
AAATAAATTTTTAAAATATCTATGGTATGGAAGCCATTCTACCAATTACTCAACAGGTGAGGCAGAGCAATGGAAGATAAAACATTAAATAACATTTGAATCCAAGCAAGAAAAACCAAGCAAAAGATGATTATTAACCAGTGCTGCAATTATATCTTCAATAAAATTGCCTGTACTTAATATTTTAGATTTGAATATTTTAAGAACAGTTGTACAGTATGCTACATTTACAAAAAGTCCTTTCTATGAAACACAATGCTTAGAGCATTATTATTTGGATTTAAAATGTGTGCATGAGTGGGGAGGGTGGAGTGAGAAAGGGAGAGAGAGAGAGAGAGAGAGAGAGAGAGAGAGAGAGAGAGAGAGAGAGAGAGAGAGAGAGAGAGAGAGAGAGAGATAGAGAGATAGAGGGAGAGAGAAGAGGAGAGGGAGATGAAAATGAAGGATTAAGGTACAAATCCGTGCATTTATAATGGAGAAACATTTTTGAAGTGTTTTAGAAACATGTTAGATGAACAGACTTTGACTAGAAACTGAAAGGATGCAATAGGTTTTGCTCCTTGCACTAAGGGGCATACTTCCTTATAAGAGTTGAGAAAACTAGTATATTATAAAAGAGCCTGTCAAAACATCCAACTCATGCTAGCATGGAAAGCAGATTGATGTTAATAATGATGACGATGATGATATATTTTCAGAAAATTTCTGTAAGTGATAATTAAATGAAAGCAGATGCAAGTGTTGGAAAAGAAACTTCTTCGAAGAGACTGAAGTAATAAGATGGGAGAGAAAATACAATGATTCACTACTCATCAATAAATCTCTAGACATTGTGAATAACTGAGCCTCAACTCTGTGGTTATGCAGCTTAAGTAATTCCATGGGTAATGCATAGTTATTACAGTGTACACTGGTTGATTAATAATTAACCTCATTAATGAGACAACATTAAAGAGATAAGGCTGATGAACTAATTACAAACATAGTTTATCTATAGAAGGTAACTTAATTTTTAAAAAGATATCCTGAACATCATCATCATCATCATCATCATCATCATTTTGACATCCGTTTTCCGTAACATATATGAAATAATTTCATTCATAAAGGAATGTGATGCAGGGAACAAAAAGCAGTATTTATTGTAGTTTAGAAATTACATTCTTATCTGTTTTATGCTCTTTGAAACAGCAGTTTTACAAAATTTTGTTTTAATGGTGTCAAGCTGATATGATATTCAGTGATGCTAAGAAGAAAATTAGATTATATATATATAAAAAAAAGTATAATTCTTTTATTTTTGAAAAACTACCTCAAATTTGAGAATGTCATTATTAGTTTATGTGAGTTTATTAAATGAATAAAAGATAGAAATATAAGATACCCTAATATCTAATTTGGTAACCTCTATTACTGACAATGTTAACCTCTTCAGATTCCGATGCCTAAGTGTATATTGAATGAGGTGGGGAAGAGAATTTTTGCTAAATCAAGTTGAAAACTGAAAGCTAAGGAATTTCACTTGCAGACCTTTTCTTCTTTTTTTACTCAATTACTAACATGGATTTCTCACTTCAGTGGATAAACCACATTGATAACAAGACCCAGATTTAATGTGAAATACAAGCAAAATCTTGTCCTTAGTTACAGCTCCACAGATTTGTTTCTACAAAAGTGATGGAAAATTATTGAAACCTGGAATGGTATTTGGATTATACAAGAAGGTAACTTTGATGAAAGAATTAAAAAGTCCAAGTTATACAGAAAGGAAGATTTAACATAATTTCTCTTAGAAGCAGTTAGCGTTTGGATAAATGTTTCAAGTTTAATTCCATTTAAGTTATTGACCAATCAATAGACAACAAACCTATCACTCTTTAAAAAAGAAATTGTTAACATAATAGTAGAATATTAAGGTAAAAGATATATATTTTTTTAAAAAGTACTATTTGATAGAATGTAAATTAACGGAAAATAAAAATTAAAAAAGAACATAAAAGAAATGAAATTATAGATAGTAAAAAAAAATCTAAATATGATGTGAAACATGATAAAGTCAAAATATGTATTTACAACAATTCTGATAGATATCTAATATAATTTTGTTTTAAATAGTCAAATATCACTGAGTGTTTTTGTCTAAAACCAGATAATATTCTCACTGGAATAAAGAAGACATTCAAACCATTTGCAAATTTTGCATTCTGAAAAGAGATTAGCCTATTTTTCTGACAATAATATGCAAAGTATATCTATAATATTTACATGTCAAGATACACATAATATTATGTGATGAGTTAGAAATACTTGTGAAAATGTCAGCAACTCAATTATATGGTTTCTCATAAAACAAACATTTTCAAAGATTAGATGTTGCTTAGCCCTAGGTCAGCTTTAATCCAGAGCTCTATGATCAAAAGGCAGTTTAGCTATGACCATATTGCTGTTTTCTTAGGCTTTTTTTTTTTTTTTTTTCAGATCTAAAACATTATTGTCTTTCACTTTTTAAGATGGTGAGGTGTGGTTTGAAAAGGATTTGGCTGCTATTTTTGGCAGGAAAAATAACTGTGCAGGGACACCCTCACTGACTCATTGATGATCGGTTGTTTGTTTATGCTTCTAATATATTCTTTTTAATCTTTCAGTTTCAGACAATGCACCATTAAATAGAACTAACTCGTGAACATTGTCAATCAACTTAACAATTGCACCCAAATCTCCCTCAGACTACATTTTACTGAATTAAAATAGCAACAACGATAATAACAACAGCAACATATCGGATGAAATAGTTAAGAAGAGAATATTATTCCACGCAACCAGTCAAAGAAAGACAGAAATGAAAGGGTCATGGTTGGAAAGCTTTTGATCACAGGTTCAGGTGTGATTACTTAAGGCTCACAGGTGGAATAAACTACAACATTGGAAATTTTAAAGGTTTTAATTCAAAATTATTTCAGGGAAAACAAACCTGAAAAATTATTAAAGTTGTAGTTTTATCTCTTATATTTTCTTATTTCAGTCATTTGACTGTGGCCATGCTGGAGCACTCCATCGAAGGGTTTTGATTAAAACAAATTGACTCCAGTACTTATTTGTAAGTCTGGTACTTATTGTGTCAGTCACTTTTGCTGAACCACTAAGTTACAGGGATAGAAACAAACCAACATTGGTCATTAAGTGGTGGTGTTGTACAAACACAAGAACACAAAAGCAAATACGGACACATGTATACAGACACACACACATGCACGTTCACACACACACACACACACTCACTATTTCCGTCTACCAAATTCACAAGGGTTTGGTTGTCTCAGGGCCATAGTAGAAAACACTTGCCCAAAGTGCCACGCAGTGAGACTGGACCCCAAATCACGTAGTTACAAAGTAAGTTCCGCCAGCCACATGGCCATAATTGGATTTTATTTTTGAAAGAAATATGTTTTGCTTTCAGTGTGTTCCATATTTGAACACTACCAACTGATGCTGTGTGGGCAATGAGCTGGCAGAAATAGTGGCAAACTGAACTTCAATGCCTTCTGCTGTTTTGATTCATCCTTCTGTGATTGACTTTGTCTTTCGTTCTCTCAGGTTTGATAAAATAAGTCTGGATAATAGAGTGAGGAGCAATTCTCTCTTAGCTGTACCAGTCCTACGCTGTGAAAATTGATTTTATGTGAAGTTGTTTCCTTACGTTAGCTTCAGGCCACACATTTGTTGAGGGAAGAATAGAGGTGATTGAGCTGGTCGCATACAACTGATGTCTTTTTTTTATTTTCTTTTTCCTTTCTTCTAGTGGTTTCAGTTATTTGATAGTGTGGCCATACTGGTGCACTGCTTTTAAGGACTTAATCAATTATGTCAACCTACCACTTATTTCAGTCAAGTATTTATTGTATCGATCTGTGTTTGTGGAGCCATTAAATCATGGGACACAAAAGTGCACAACACAAACCGCACCAGTTTTTAGATAAACAGACCACAGACACAATCGTGTGTGTGTGTGTGTGTGTGTGTGTCTGTGTGTGTGTTTGGCATCTGCACAATTTCTCTCTACCAAATACCACTCATGAGATATTTGGTCAACTAGAAGCTATATTAAAAGACACTTGCTTTAGATACCACTCAAAAGAGTTGAACCTGGAATCACATTGCAAAACTATCATCTTAACCAAATTGCACCTCAGTGCCTGATAAATATTTTAGCAACACTGGTAAGTTACAAGATTCTGATGGCATAGAGCACTTAGTGAAGGACTCTACCATTTCAAACATTCCACTTACTCCATTTGTGCCTAATTAAAAAAGAATGATCTGATTATAATTTCTTCATAATTAATCACATCTTTAGAGATGAAACACTTTTGTAATATTTACATCTACACTATAGAAACTATGTCAAAGCAAATATTGAAACTGGGTGCAATCTTCTGGTTTGCCAGCTCATGTCCAACCATCCAACCCATGCCAGCACAGAAAACAGATGTTGAAGGATGATAGACCTTTTCTTCAGTTTGGTCTTATTCCTCAATATGTAAAAAGTATGAGACTGAATTTGAACTAGAAACCTCAATTTCTAAACTAAGAGTAGTAATGCCGACCACAGCTGTATGCGGATAAGTGAGTTACTAGTTACATAGTGAATATGGGTATTATTAGTAACATAGTGGATAAATGTATTACTAGTGGCTGTACATAAAGATGTTATAACCATCAATTATCAATTTAAGATACAGGTTTATAATGCAAAAATCCAGTTTGGTACAAGGTACACATCCAGGAATAAGACACCTGAAGACAATTAGAGATCAAACAAATTGAAAAGTAGTGTGGGTGTAAATATTAGAAAAGGTTTCTTATCTAAAAATGAGTTTATAATCTGACTGAGATAGTATAATGTTATGATTCTAATCTTAACAATTCATCTCAGAGATTTAAAACAGGATAAGTGTACTTCAATGTATCCTTCATTATATGAGTACATATTAGATAAGTAAATATACTTCTAGTAGGCATTACTACCTGTCTTTATCAACTACAATCCAGAATAAATTTTTAGACTTGTTGACTCTAAAATACTCAAAAAGTTAATTCTGACAAGGCTATTCTTATAAATATCAATGCAGTATAGCACTAGGAGTAGGCAGAGGACGTCTCATCATCATCATCATCATCATCATTTAACATTCCATGCTGGCATGGGTTGGACAGTTTGACAGGAGCTGATAAGGCCAGGAGCCAGACCAGGCCTTGCATCTGCTTGTTTTGGCAGGGTTTCCACGGCTGGCTACTCTTCTTAACCCCAACAACTTCACAAAGTACACTGAGTGCTTTTTATATGGTATCACGACCAGCGCTTTTTATGGGGCACCAGCACTGGCACTTTTTACATGGCTCCAGCACTGGCACTTTTTATGTGGCACCAGCACCAACAGGGTCACGAAGCAACTTGCAAGACAAAATCCCCCTCAACTGGGAGGGAGTAGTAGTGAGAGGAGGCAATGGAAAATATATTTGAATTACCAAGTAAACAATTTTAAATTCAAGTTAAAGCAACAAAAAATTTGAGGAAGTGCAAACACTAAAACATAAAACATCAATGTTGAATATAAAAGGAAAACAACAATTGTATATATAACAAGTGACAGCACAAAACTTGGGAGTTACTTACAACAATTATAAACATGAAGGAGTAAATGAGCAATGAACACAGAAAGTGCAGGTATGATGATGATGAAAATGCCTCATCATCATCATCATCATCATGCTCACTTAGTCAGCCTTTTTATAAACAAAGACTGACTAAATATGGTAAAGTTATAGCGAAGTTTTACAATAATAAAAATGTCACTCTAAGGAATAAATTATAATTGAAGCATATTTGAAAACTGCTATGCAATAGAAAATGGAATAAAATTGACTATTCAATTGGAATGATTAGGATATCCTTTCTAAACAAGTCAATAAATGGCCATCACTATTTATAGAAGACAATAAAAAGGAACAGCTACTAGATAATAAATACAGCTTTTGTTTTATTCTTGTGAACAATTCTTGAGTAAAAGTCGAGACAGAGAAATTTCATAAACTCAAAATTATGTTTATGAAGTTACTTGAGTTTTAAAAATCAAATTAACATGCTAAAAAATACTAGTCATTATTTTCAATTTATATATATATATATATATACATATATCATCATCATCATCATCATCGTTTAACGTCCGCTTTCCATGCTAGCATGGGTTGGACGATTTGACTGAGGACTGGTGCAACCGGATGGCTACACCAGGCTCCAATCTAATTTGGAGCAAGAAGACAAACAAAGACTTTTAACACATCTTAAATGATCAGTCACAATTGTTTCTGTACCAACTCTGCTTTCATAAATTCCAAGTGAAAATTTACATAATATTTGAGCTTTAAACATTTGGGTGGCACTTCTGCAGACCAGATCTTACATTGTGCATCTGCCAGGCTTCACTGTAGGGCAGGTTATACATACACGCATGTGCATGCGTGTGCGCACACACACACACACACACACACAGTGGCACTCTATCTGTTATGACAACAAGGATTGCAGTTGATCCAATCAATGGAATAGCCTGCCCATGAAATTAACATGCAACAGGCTGAGCACTCCACAGACATGCATACCCTAAATGTGGTTCTCAGGGAGATTCAGTGTGACAACGTGTCACTGGGAATTGAACTCACAATACCCTAACCACTAAGTCACATGCTTTGACCACACACATAAATAATTGAAGAAAATGTTTTATGATGTTTTAAGCCTTAAGTCAATAATTAAGTGTTATTTGCATTAATTGTATTTATCAATGCTGAAGAAGTCAGAGCAATATATGAAGTGTCATGGCCTCAGCACAACCTGAACTTACGAGACACCCTAAAAATTAGAAACAATATCTTTTTCAAACTTGCTCATTTAATGGCATACATTCTTAGAAGATTTAATAGTCATTTATGCATTTGCTTAACCTATTCAACCTATATTGGTGAAGACTGATCGGTTACTTATTTGAAGCAGCAGTTTTATAGATGGGTGCTCTTCCTGTTGACAACCTTTACGTGGCTTAGAAGTAACGGAGTCATTATTCCACAATTTTGAAAGTGCAGAGTTAAAGGACAAACTGTTCACTGTGACACTATTTTTTGCAAAGACAATCTCATCAGAAAAGCAACAACAACTTTCACATACACAACAAACACATACATGTATGTATGTGTGCACATGCAATGGACCTTCAAGTGGTTTCCCTCTACGAAGGTGTTGGGTGGCTCAAGGTGATACTAAAAGACATTAGCCCAAAGTGCTGAGCAGAGAGGCATGAAACTAAGAACCTGTGGTTGAGTGAAACAAACTCCTTGACCACCTGAATTGACTACATTTTCAAAATGTGGTCATAAAACTAAACATTAGCTACATGTAATACAGTACAGAAACAAATTCCAGTTTATAAAATGAATCAACTACTACAGGTAAAAAGATAGGTTATTATAATGTTTATGGACAAGTGAGAATGGCAAGTAAGATAAGAAGAGAATATACATAGAGGGATACAAAGGGAATATCTTTAAGATGTTTTATCTTCCTGGTGTTTATAATAAACTATAATGTTTTCTCCAAAAACTATTTTTACTTGATAATGAAGAAAAGAAAAGCTATCAAATTAGGTTTAATAGACAGGGAAAGAGAAAAATGGAAAATTGCACATTTTCCTCTGGTTAAGTAGTATTGAGAACAATTTTTAGACATCTCAGATAAAGCTGATTGGATTAAATTTTTTGAAATAAAACGAAACAATTTTAATAGATAAAATTGTGTTAGGAAGGAGTTAAAAACCCATTTAACATTTAATAGACAATAATGTATGTCTTCTTTTGGAAATATTATACAAATGAACATTGTGTCTTGCAATCATCAAAGAACTTCATTATCTCTTGGATTTAAAATAGGTTATTTTCCCCAAAATGAAAGTCAAAAGCAGAAAAATTTTGACTAAAAATTAATGTGATAGGATTTAGGAAGTTAGATCAATATCTTCTAATTGTATAGGTTTTTTTTTCTTAAAAGATGCAGTCTTGGGGGATGGGGAGAAAAATTTTACAATTAGGTGTATTTCCTATAAAGTCATTTTCTACAAGATACAAGTATAGTCAATATTCGTGAAAAACTTAGAAAAAAAAAATGTTTTCTTCAGATTTTCAATTTTCACATGAATAAATAATGCAGTGTGCAGTAAAAATAATGTCTTACAAGGAGCTAATATTAAGAATAGCTAAAGTTAAAATACTCAAATGTTTAGTTAAAACAAAGCTTCTAGTTAATTGAAGTCCAATTACCAGCTTAGAAATAGCCAATAACAATAAATAAAAGGAACAAGTATCACAAATATATGTTGTAATTGTCAATTAATTTTCCTTTGTAATTGCATATAAAAGAAAAAAAAAAGTTTCATATGAGAGATGTATGTTAGAAACAGATATACACAGATAAATGCATGTGTACGTACACACACACACACACACTTTACTTCGATTGCACCTTTGAATTTTTTCAGTTATTTTCCTAGTCTTTCCTCCTCTCTTTCCACTCTAGACCCTTCTCTAAAGAAGGACAATATCTGGAGCATCATTTTAATTAACTCTTCCCAATTCTCTAAGCATCAAACTTATTCCATCTTATTGATTTTTGTGTTCTTTTGTCAGATGCATGCCTCTTCCACCTCTCTTCCCTACAGAATGGAATAGAGATGATGATGATGATGATGATGATGATGATGATGATGATGATGATGATGATGATGATGATGACAATGATGATGATAGCAACAACGATTTATCATGACGATGATGATGATAAATGTAATTTTTGATTTGAATAATTGATTAATGCAATGACTACAGCCCCAAAAGAGAAAAGTCCTTCGAAAAAAGAAAACAGGTTAAAATTAATGTTAAAAACATGAAGAATGAGTTGAAACCAAGTGTAAGTGGAATAATTCTTACCATTATGAAATCTCTCTCTCCTTATCACCATAAAGTACAGTCGTCAAATATGATAAAGATGCATGACTAATACACTTAGAAGTACTTTTTGAAGCACACACACTGTATGACTTTACTGTATGACTATACTGTATGACTTTACTGTATGACTTTACTGTATGACTTTACTGTATGACTT
>NC_068989.1:95546345-95561602 GCF_001194135.2 Octopus bimaculoides
CACTGTATGACTTTACTGTATGACTATACTGTATGACTTTACTGTATGACTTTACTGTATGACTTTACTGTATGACTTTACTGTCATTTAAGCACAAACCTTTTGTTTTATGAAAACATATTCAAATTTACCTTCTCCAGAGTTCATGGCATTGTCTTTTCATTATTTCTCGTACATTTATTACCTCATTTCATTCTTCTTGATTGGCACACCCAGCCTGCACTCTAATGCAGTTACTCAGCCTATCTTTAATATTCAATTGCCAGTCGACCAATTAACTATGATATTTGATCAAGTTTTTATCTCATTTGCTTTCAGTTGTATGACCTAATTTCAGTAATTCCCAACTCTCACAAACCTAATTTAACATGTTTTAATTATAGTAAACTGCATGAACTCTAAAGCCATTCTACCCTTGATGTTTAGAGACTATTAATATGACATTCCAAGTCCCATTCAAAATTTATAACACTTAAGAACAAAATTCTAAATGAAAATATTTAGAAGCTGTTAATGTCACATTAAAAATGTATTCTGCTTTTTTTTTCTGATATTCTTTTATTCAGTCTTTGAACTACAACCATTCTTGGGTGCTGCCTTCAAACTGATTGTATCAACACCAATATGTTGTCAAGAACTTATTTTAATGATTTTTTTTTCATACGATGACTCAGTTCACCTTTGGCATTAAATGATGTAACTCACACTACAAGAGTTTTGTTTGTTAGATGAAACAATTAACAAACGCACACACACACACACATGTAACCTCTTAACTTTCCCTAGCATACTCTTGTTTCTTTGTCTCTGCATCTTCTGCAATCACCCTGCCTCCAACCTCATCTACTGGTCATATTGTACTGAATAAACAGAGACAGTATAGAGAGAGGAGAGCTGTTTTGTCTTGTAGGCTGCAAAACAAAAGGTTTCCTATAATCTTGAACAGACCTTTCAGTCTTGTCTTGTTAAATACAGAGCAACCTCCCCAGTGCTGGTGCTATGATATGAAATGCACCTAGAACATTCTCTAGGGTGTTTGACATTAAGAAGGGCAAATAGTCATAGAAATCAAGCCAGAAATAACATATATGGGTAAGCTGTGCCTCCAACAGCTTCATCTAAACAGGCAACAACATTGAATAAGAACTGACCCATCCAACACACCCCAATATGGAAAGTGGATGCAAAATGATAATGATGATGATGATGATGATGATGAGGAGGAGGAGGAGGAGGAGGAGGAGGAGGAGGATATATATACACTTGTGTGTGTGCATACACACATGCATATACACCCACTCACACACAGTTTCCTTGTAGTCTCTCAGGTCACATTTTTCAACCTGATGTCAAGGTATTATACACCTGTTTTATATGCTGTGTCCTGGAACTGAACCAAGAACACCGTAATCACAAAGAGAATTTCTTAATTGTAGGGTCAAAATTAAACAATATTGTTAATCACTCGTTGAAAACCTTCATTGTTAAATCTGCAGAAAATAGAGAGGCTGGAATAATAGAATAGCTACAAAGGACCACAATGTAAAGTGTTTAAAGAAAGCCTCCCACTTATCCATGAGATTTCTAAAACTATTCTGTTATTCGCATCATGAAAGTGATAATGAATAAACTTTTCCCTCTAAAATTAATGTAGAGAACAGTTTCCAAAAAATTAGGTGACGAAGAGAAAAAGAGAGAGGGAGGAAGGGTGGAGATGGGGAGGGAGGGAAAGAGAGAGAGAGAGAGAGAGAGAGAGAGAGAGAGAGAGAGAGTAGTGAATAAGAATTAACAGAGTCAGTTATTCAGCTATCATGATTAGCAGACACACATTCAAGCGAATATCTACATATTATAACATATTCGTGACCATCCTCACTGATGGAAATACAATTAAATTAAAAGAATAGTTATTGCAGTTGCTGTTGTTCAAGACCAGCTCAGCCTGACTTAGAAGACTGAGAGACAAAACCTTTCCAGTTGTGACCATCTCATAAAATGAATTTAGTGAATTATTGAATGAGTTATTCCTTCTATAATGTAAATAATGGAGGTAGTGTTTAAAAAAATAAAAAAATGATCAAACTATGATGGGGAAAATAAAGAAAGTAAAGAATGACCAAAAAAAAGGTGAGTGGGGATTAATATAAAATCAGGTACCAACTTAAAAAGCTAAGCATGGCTGTTGGTAATTAGACAAACAGTAACTTATATTGAATACTCAAGCGAAAATATATTTAGATACAGATACATAAGTAGAACAGAAGAAAAGGAATCAAATACAAAGGTGGATGGACAGGAAATTGGACAAGTAAAAAAATGTCAAGTATTTAGGAGAAATAATAAATCAAGAAGATTGCCACAAAGCTATTAAAAAAATAGAAGGCTCAAATAACATTTGCAAGAATGAGAAAGATCTTCACCTCAAAAGACATAGGTGTGCCTTTAAATTTGAAGTTTGTAAACTGTTATATTAGATGAATAATCGTCTAGAAAACAGCATCTTGGACGATGCACACAGTTATGGAGAACAAAAAGCAGGAGCCTTTGAGATGTAAATCTTTTACAGATGGTACAGATTAAAACCAGAAAGACAGAGTAGAAAATGCACCTTGGGTCAAGAATCAGGTCCACAAAGCTATCATGTGTTGGACATACAATGCAGCATGAGTCACTGCTCAACACTGTCCTGATGGGAAGAATTGCAGGTAAGTGAGCAAGAGGTCACCAAAGACATTTGTGGACTGGTGACATCAAAGAATGCACTGGAAACAAGAGCCTGCCAGAAGTAACTGGAGAGTCTTGGCAAACCAACCCCTGGACACAGGGAGAATGCCTGACCGATGGCTGATATTACTGAGTAAATAGTAAATATATTGGAAAAGACTCAAGAGAGAGAAATAATAATGAAAATTGAAGCCAGGATGAGTAAAGCACATGTTAATAATTCTTGAATATTGCAAAGTATGTCACTTAAATATATGTAATTAATAATTTTTTTTCTACTTAAAAGGAAAGTAAATATATTAACAGTTCTAACAAGTATAATCCATTTGCTTTCATGTAATCTAAAGATTCCATAGAAGTTTGATTTGCATAGAGTAAGTATACAGCCACAAGTCTCTTGAAATATAGATTATTATGTCTATAATAGATTTGCTATAACAGAGGTGAATTGTTAATAAATTAGATATTAGGAATCTTAATTCATATACTTAGAGACTTTTCAATGGAGATATTTTCAACAAATTATTGAACTTTAAATACATGGTCTTTAAACGTGCATACTTAAATATTTAAAATAAATACACTTTATCATTAGCTAACACACAACTGTAATGAAAATAAACGATTTATTCTGGTTTTATTTAAAGCTTAAATAGAAGAGAATATTCAAAATCAATTCAACTCTTCTAGATAGTATTGCAAAGTCTTTGTAATATATTTCATGGTTTGATTCACGGAGCAGGAACACACACAAAAGATTTTTAGCAATAATCTGAAGAATTAAGAAATACAGGAAACATTCTGTATATCTCACTAGTTTTAAATTGGTTGAATTAGAAATTCAAACTGCCAATGCCGCCATGATATAACACTAAAGCTTTTGTTCCATTGAATTTATTGAGAATATTTACTGTTTGAGGTGTATGAAGCACAAAAACAATTTGGACTACTTTTGTAACAAGATCTGCTACTACCAACAACTCAAAGATTTCTCTCTTTCTTTTTTTTTTTCTCCTTTAATGAAGAAACATAAAGGGTACAGGTTTAGATATATGAAACTTTCTATGACTATTGATGTGAAAGGTGGAAACTATAAAGAAAAGGAAATCAATTTAAAGTATTTAAAAAGATTAATATTTCTGCAATGTATTTGAGAAAACATTCCTGAAAATATAAAACTTTCAGACACAAAAACACACATACAATCACACACATACTCACACAAACACTTGCACACACACACACACACACACGCACACCCAGATATTATCAAATAAGGTAAGAAAGAATGTATAAATATATACACATTTTTGTATATGTACACACACACAATCACAGTTGCTGACAGAATTATGCTACTCTGCAAATACTTCTCACTTGATTATTTTTGTTTAGAAAGAGACAAAATGATGAATGACAATCAAGTAGAACTTTTAATGCACCCATTATATGAACAGAGAAATTTCTTGAGCAAATTAACAATTGAAAGTTAAGTTCGTTATAACTACCATATCCTACATTCACAATATTCAAAGATGTAATAATTATCTAATCAATATATTAACAAGATTGAATAAGGAATATATGTAAACAACCCTGTTCCAATTTAAAATCCATGGATGTATTATATATTTTCATTCATTTGAAAATTCCCAAAATTATGATAGTAATTTATGAAATAAAACAGTATGGCAGTACCAGGGCTATCTTCACAGCATTGTAAGTCCCCAGGAAAATCAATGCACTGGCCCCTATAATAGTAAATTTATTGATTGTAAAGCATTGTATACATAGGATGAGAATTAGGTTCCTAGACCAGTGATTCTCCTGAGCAACTGCCTTGTGTGTTCATGCTTTAAGATGGCACTGAACAGCACCAAAAGGTGAAAATGTTGCCAATTTGTAACTGAAATGTAGTCTAAAGTAATACCATCAATCGAATGCCAAGTAGAAGTTTTTTTTTTTCGTTTCAATTGTTATTTGAAATTTAAGAGATCATCTGCAACAACCAGGGGTTATATAATGTGTAATATAAGAGTGGTAAACCATTTTTGTGCCTCTTCCACATTACATGTGACCAATGATCATTTTATAAGATATGAATGAATTGAAAAGATTTTTATGGTGCTTAGCAAATTTTTTTTTTGTTTTTTTTTTTTGATTTGTGACCATTTCAATTTTGTGATGCAAAGCAATGTTCTCATCAGCAAATACTTGATTCACTCATTTATAGGACACTTTAATGGCTTCTTATTAACAGTTATATAAGCATTTGGTCAGGATTGAAATTATTATTCCCAACTGCTAGAGCCAAACTCTCCAAGACACACGGAAGATAATGGAAGAATTTATCATTATTCTACATGGATATTCTCAACAGCAGCAGCAGCAATAGAAGAAGTGATCATCAATAATATTTCTTTGTAACTGACATGAGTGTGACCAGGAAATAAGTCAATATCTGTGCTACTCTATAACTTTCTTGAAATATATTGTTGGACAGTAAACAAGTGTGTGTGTGTGCGTGTGCACGCACGCACGCACACACACACACACACACACACACACACACACACACACTTACAACAACAACAAGTATTATACAGAGTAGTTGAATAGCAGAGAAGTTGATGAATCAAGCCCTGGAAATAGAGATTCTGAATTTGAATTCAGTCAAATCCTGATTAATTAGTGAATCAAACGGATGAATTTGTAGACTACTAACGTAAAGTACACTGGAAAATATAGAAACATGGAAGATGAAGCTAATAGTAAATAATTCTTCCTATAATAGGCATAAGGTCTCGGAATTTTGGAGGATGAGTTGATTACATGAAGTCCAGTTTTCCAATGTTACTTATTTTATCCTGAAAGGATGGGATAATATTAATAACAATGATCATGATGACAATGATGACGATCCAATATGATTGTAGAAGTGGACATTGGAAACCTGATATTGTGCTGGTAGAGATATGGAATAAAGGTTGTGCCTTGATCATAGACATCCTGTGCCCAGGATACAGCAGAGTCACCGAGAAAGAAGAAGAAAATCTGATTAGATGTGGAGCTCTCAAGAAAGAAATCAAAAAGTTATGGTCAATGAAAAAGATATATATTGTGCCAACAGTTGTTGGAGCCCAGGATACAGAGAGCAAATGAATATTAAGAAGAATTGGGTGGAAATGATAGGAATACAAATGAAAATAGAGCATATCAAGAAAACAGTATTATTTGGCAGTGCAAGAGGTCATCCACAAAGTTCTTGAAACTTGAAAGACGTATCACCTTAGTTCATAGGAAGTGAACAGCTGGCACATTTATGACACCCCCAGCAACAAGGTGAGTATGTCAAATATAATAATAATAATAATAATAATAATAATAATAATAATAATAATAATAATTGCAGTAGTATTTTTGTATTAAAATTTTCAGATTTAACAATGATTTTTCTGATATTTTTAAATAACTGTGAAGATAGCAATTATTTTTGCAAGTTATAAGATGCACAAATCAGAACATAGCTTCCAAGAGACGATAAAATTTATTGAACTAAAAATATTGAATGTTCAATAATTGATAAAATAAGATTTTATTATTAAAATATTAATAAAAAGTATGTTTAGCAAAAATATGTTAGATTATTTAAAATTAAAAATATTACATGAGCCAATGAATTATCTAATATAAAATGTGAAATAGATTCTTTTCTCAGTTTTATTAAATTTAAGAACAGCAATTCTCATCAAGAAATAAAAAGGATCAGTCATTAAATAACTTTTCTTCATTAAACAAGCCAGGGTAAAGATGGAAGATAGTTTTTCAACACTAAAGTGAATAACATTCTTTATTCTAATGTGAGAAAAGAAAAATATATTGTGACAAAATTTTAAGTATTATAAGAGCAGATGACAATAGTAATATAATTGTTGTAAATTGATTGATTCATTTTTGTAGCGCCAAATCGGTTCAATAACATGCAAGTTAAAGAAATAAATACGTAAGAACCACAGGTCCATAACCATTGATGTACCCACAATCTAAGTGAACACCTCAGTAGTACCATCAAACACACAGTGGTTGTTAAGAGAGAAGGCAGCTGCTAGTAAAGGTGCACCTTTTCTTTACTGCCTGCACTGTATCGATGCAGCTGTTGTTTTTGCTGCTTACACTTACATCACTGAGTAAGGCAGTGAGCAAATGTGTGACAACCATGACCATCCAATCATTTTTGTATATCTAGGAATACACTGAGTAATGCTTTCTGTTTTTTTAAGATGGAGGAGTGTAGTATGAAGTAATTTGGCTGCTATTTCTAGCAAGCCATTAGATTCTGGTGGTGATCATAGCATAGTAGAGTGAGGTAGATTTAGTGTGCTGCAGTTGTTGACCCTGTGCTACCCAACCAAGGTAATGAGGTTAGCGTGGATGCTATGAAATATGTTTGTGTGTATAGTTTCATTTTGTCCAAACCAGTTACGGGCAAACTGTGCCCTGCAGGACCCTCTGAATGGCATGACAATGAAGCCTGATGATGAGTAATGTCTCATGCAGCCCACTTCTTGAAAAAGGTTGTCCATACCTGGTCTAAACTGAGTAGAAGAGATGGTGCTCTCAGCATGGGTGATGCATTTTTATGGATAATGTATCTTCAAATAAGAGATCATTTTCTTTTTTTATCAAAAAGCAAAAAGAAGACAAATCAATCCAATTGTGTGACTAATATTCGTTACAATAAAAATAAAGCAAAGTAAAAAGTAAAAAGAAACAACAAAACAGTTCTTGAAGATAACTCTGAACAGTAACTCATGTCTCTAATTTAATACTACAACATACAAACAATAATGCAAAGAATAACTTCACTGCTTCTCTTGCTAATGGTTAATTACTGGGTGTTTAAATACATGCACATGCAGCTTACTCATGGTTGTGCATCATATCTGATGATGAGTATTTCATTCTTCAATTGTGGCAACAAAGCATCTCAATCTACCATTTCTAACTGTGGATCATTAGAAGACTGTATTTCTTGGAGAGCAGCAGCAAGAGTGAATGCATGAAACCAGGTGAGTTGTCAATCTCTATATCTAAGATACACCTTCACCAGTGAGAAAACCAAAGGAATGGCAGTATTCTATTCTAGCAGATGTGTGTGATACTCCAACCATCACAACAACAACGGCTACCCCTGGGATCCAAAAATCATCATCTACATTGCAAGAGAAGACACCTTGGCAATCAGGTTTTATAGTCTTCATATCCCAATATCATTATCTCCATTGTGATGATGATAGGTCCAATGGTAAGGATGATGGAGAATAATTAAAACTCTAGTCTGTCAGAGTTTACCTCATAGCTCGTCTTTCTCTGAGTGAACTCCCTAACCTGAGTCTTCTTGAATTCAATAGATAGGTCACACATTGCACAGCTAAGAAGCCTTATCATTCCTTCTCCTTTATAGCTTTTCTGACAAGTATTAGTGGTCTTCCTCACTATCTGGGGGGTATTTCTGCCCCCATGAATGAATGCTACTCAATCTTTGACCCTATATTGGGTTCATCCTTTCTCTTGACTGGTCTTGTTTTTGCCCTGCTGGCTTTGTAGTTAACCTTCTTCCACCAGGCTTGCTTGGTGGTGGTGGGGTGTCAGTCTAACTGCAGTCAACCCCATAACAAATTATAATGTGATCAGTAACATTCAGGTCAACCTGACAGACAAGTGAGCAACTACTGAAGGAATGATGGGAAAACAAAATAGACTGAATGCTTTACTTTTTCAACTACAGAAATGAAGCAGAATTCTTTTTCTTTTTTCTTTTCTTTTTCTTTTTGAGAAAATTTTATCAGAGATATTTACTAAAGAACTGCATCTTAAGTGAAGTAAAAAGTGAGATCTGATAGGAAAAAAGAAAAAAACTAAATAGATTAGTGTTACAAATAGCGAATGGCTATATTTTACTAGATAAAATGCTAACGCTGTATTAAATGGTTCTTTTGAGTGAAACACTACAAAATTTGACAAAACTAAATTGCCATTGAATTTAGCATCCACATTATTACTATTTCTATGAACAGAAATACAAGTTCAGTAATGGGGTAGCAGAAAATGGTAAAAATTACAATCTTGCTTTTAAAGACAGATCTGAAAGTGGTTTTGTGTAAGATGTGCTGCACTGAGAAGGAACAATAGCAATATAAATGATTTATGATAGTGAGTGATAAGAGCCAGGAAAGGAATTGTTAAAAAGACAACTTAAATGCTTTCAACACTTCGCTTCACTAATATTTAAAAGTATTTCCCAAATGGTTAGACATGTCACTAACAGCCAATTTCCATAATACATCAATAGTTTCAATTTCTATGTCAAAAGCCAACTGAGCAAATACAAAATATTAATATGAATTATCAAATATGATACATGAAACTAGCCATAACAACTAAAATTATCCAAAAGTCAAAAATAAAAGGTTTCCTATTTCACTGTTATTACTGGTCTGCAAAACCATAACTTTTATAATAATACCAAAGTTGAAAAATATATATTCTACCCACTTGGTTTCCAGAGAAAACGACCAAGAGGAAGTACAATTGAGTGAGCTGAGATAATCACAATGCCTAAGTTAATTGAGGTAACGAGTCAGCATCCAGAATGAACTTAGCCTTCAAGTCAACTGAAAGAGTGTGAATATTCAATTCAGAGCTGCAAAGACTTCTTTTAATTAATTTTACAGAGAATGGGGGAAAATGTGACAATATTTTTAAATCTCACAAATTTATATAAAACTGATTTAATCATTCATTTGCTTATAACTGGTATTGTAAATATGGTAAGCTGTTCTTACTGGGCAGATTGAATAAGGTATTCCAGCTGTGACTATCCAGTTTTTTTTTTTTTTAATATTAGGAACTATATCGTCCAGTGTTTCCTTCTTTTTTCAAGATAATGACCTGTGAATTGTATAAGTCTTTTGAAGTATGAATTTACCTGAATATGTTAAGGATATTGCTTTCATTCCAATTTGATTTATATCAATGATTTACCATTTCTTGAATTTATTTCAGTGAATTTTCATAACATTTTTTCATTTTTAATCTGACTGTACAAATATAAAATCTGTTTATAGTATTTACTTACTCATGCCAGCATAGAAAGCAAAAGTCAAACAACAATGGTGATAATGATGTGTGAATTTTACTCTGATTTTACTGGTATTTCTCATTTCTTAGAACTGAGATTCTTGTTTACTCTCTTCAGGATAACAGTCACACATGGAAATATGTGCAGAAGATTTTGCTCTATTTCTAGCAGGCCAAATGACCGTGTACAGACTCCTTTAAATATCAAGTTGATCTTGACAGATATGTTAGAGTGATGGACTATATGCTTCATGAAGTTTGGATCTTTTCAGCTACATTCTGAGTGCTGAGTTCATATCGTACTGAGTTAACTTAGCATTTTTATCCCTCCAAGGTTGCTAAACTAAGGTAATATAATAGGGTGAAATCACACACATTTCTAACAAAATGCATGCATGGACTATTTATTATTCTAGCAATAGTAAATCATAACTTGAAGAAATCTAATTGGAATGAAATTCAGGTCCTAGTGATTAATGGTACAAATAGATTCATACTTGGACACAGAGATTAAAAATGAAATTATGGATATGCCTCATATGTTTGCAATTAAAAATGAGAGACTAGAAAATGAAACTGAGATGAAAAGTTATGAAAATTCAGTCAAACCTATTCCAAAAATGCTAAGCTTAAACCAAGTTGATGATTAATCAGTAATATAAATAGTTTACACAACATCACTTCACATATACAGTCAAGCAGAGATATTTCCCTTTTCTAAAATATATTTTCAAACATCATCAGAAGTTTCATTTTTTTCTACAAAATCTCATTCCCTAAGGGTTACCCGACATTTCAATTGTCATCATTTGAGCATTCCCTTTCCTAAGCTGGCAAGGGGTTGGATAGAATTCGTAAAGGCAGATTTTTTATGGCTGGACACCATTCCAGTTGCCAACCATCACCTGTTTCCAAGTAAGACAATATCACCCCATCATCAGACTGGAAGACTGGAAATGAAGGACATCATTTGCATGACATTTGCATATCAAGGCAAGAAGTCAGTAACACCTGTAACACCTGGCCAGTTTCAGAGTATTAACTTGTATGTTACAGGTAAAAGCCATTGAAAGCACAACAGCCAGATTGTCATTGACAGCTCTAATAAACTTTCATTCTTAGTTGGTTGACTTTTGAGACATTGACCAATTATAACTTCATTCAATTATGCATCGTCTGACAGAATTTTCTACCTTGAAGGTAATTAATACAGAATTTTTCCCTTTAAGAATCCTCAAGGGTATCATGTTTTAAATAAAGATGAAAATAATTCCCTGGGGGGCATAAAATAGTCCTCACTCATCCGTCTGATGATACAGCTTTTGCCAATACATTCATCAATGCTCTAATAATTTATTATTTTTGGCAATCACCGCATTGCGATCAAAATATTAAAGCTAACAAATATTTCCATTTCATTTAAGCAAGTGGATGCCAATTTATTATATTGATTTATTTTAGTCACCAAAGGAATAAATTTGATAAAGTACTCTACAGGTTTTTTCATCTTCTGAGAGACTGACTTCACTCAACACCAGACAAAAAAGTCGGAAAGAACAACCAGAGCATTACTTACAGTGTTGCAGTTTATTATGGAGTCTTCTTCTGTTTTATTTTTTGATAATTTGATAAATCAATACTAGATTACATTTTATTGCTTTCAAAACAACAGAACGTACTGAAGATTATAGAAAGAAAATGTAGTTTGAAAACAAATTGTCTTTTATAATTTTTGATACATTCTCTCAATCATAATCCCTGATAATTAAAATCATCATTTGTCACAAATAAAGAGAATATAGATGTATGTATATAACACACACACACACACATATATATATACATATATATATATATCATCACCATTTAACATCCATTGTCCATGCTGGCATGGGTTGGATGGTTCACCCAGAGATTGCAAGCTGGGGAGCTGCACCAGACTCCAGTCTGATTTGGCATGATGTCTATAGCTGGATGTCTTTCCTGATGCCAACCACATCACAGAGTGTGCTGGGCGCTTTTATGTGGCACTGCATGGCTGCTTTTACACACATACATACACCTACATATTGTTTATATATAAATAGATATACACATTTATATAAATATATATATATATATATATATATATATATATATATGTGTGTGTGTGTGTGTGTAAATACACACGCATTATATATATGTATGTATATGAATAAAAATGATACTGAATCAAGAAGATATAGTAATTTCTTCAAAATCTGTGTTTAAATTAATAACTTGGCCTTAAAATATTTTTTACTTTCTTTTTTTAAGGGTAATTTGTACTGCAAAGGGATAAAAAAGAAAAACAAAATTGAACCCCTATTAGCTGGGTTCACCAAACTTCCTAATAATGCTATAGTATCTAGATATAGTTATCAATATAAGAAGCTCAGGTAAGCTAGGAAAGGTCAGCTAGATAGCAAAAATATTGAAGAGGATTAGGAATATCAATGTATAAGAAGAAAGAAACTTCTAAACACTAAAAATGTTGCTGTTTTCCCTTTTAAGATATGCGAAAGAATGCCAATGACAAAGTGTGTATACAAAGTAAATGTGATTTTAAGCCAGATTATATACTATATATCAACATAATTGATTCTTTCTACAATATTAAACCCTTCTATTAAACCTTATAATCAAATGCTCACAAAGCTGATCTCATTTTAATATTCTTCAGAGAATCATCCTGAAATAACATTAATTTTACATGCACAAAATGTTTATTGATTAGAAATATGTTAGGAAATGAAATTAATAACAAATCTAGGCATATAGAAGCTTTATAGTTTTGATTTAATGAATGTTGCATACACTTCCAGTAGTAAGAGAACATGAGTTAACTTTAATTAGCAATGACAGATCTAGTGATTCAGAATGCAGTTGGGAGCAATATCGGAGATCGTTAACTTAAGTAAGGAAAAGTGACCTTGTAACAGTGGTCAAAAGTCAAAATGTTTTCAATGACGTATGTTTGTGAACATTCATTGAAAATTAGGAAACCTAGACGAATTGGCATCATGATCATTTGTGTTCACAATATCCATGGAATAGAAACCTTCGTTGATAACATTTAACTCAATTTTATTCAAGTCAGCTGACATAATCTTTTCCTCTTCTCTCTACACTATGATAATATTATAATTTTAGGCAATAATATATATATGTAGTACTGGGAGGGAAACTAAATTCATGCTCAAACAATGTGTGTGTGTATACTTTTATTCAACCCCTTTAATTCCTGATAGCATTTCTAAGTCGGGTTTTTTTTTTATACGTATACATATATACCTTTTTTTTGTATTAAATGTATGTAATATTTTTTGTTTATATCGACCTGCCTACGTTGCTTGTCCTTACATTTACTCCTCTGCCTGTTCCAGTTCAAATCTCTTCAACAGTACGAAGTGTATCCTATACAGAGAATACCTGTCTCTAATCTATAAACTATAAACATCATCATCATCATCATAATCATTTAGCATCCGTCTTCCATGCTAGCCATCATCAGAGAGTTCAGTGATGGTTCAGCTGGCTAAAACTTCAAGGTCCCTGTCAATACTATTCTTGTTAAAGAATAATAAATTTAGAAATATTATTATTTCTAAATCTTTCAAAGAAAGATATACAGTAACAGCACCATAAAGTAACGACTTTTTGCCAACATAATGTGGCAGTCCCAGGATGTGATGAATGTTACTGTTATTCATCCCCAGGAAGCATCATTTCCAGTTGGTTATATGACAAAAAAAATTCTGTGTCCTTATATTTTCAAACAGGGGAGATCAGCACCTCAACACAGCACAACCTCACATCCATGGACCGGTTTCTGGGTTATTGTCCTTTATCAGCATGGAGTAGTTTCATTGGCTAGAGAATTTTCGGGTCAAGGGTTCCAGTTGATTTGATCAACGGAACAGCCTGCTCGTGAAATTAATGTGCAAGTGGCTGAGCACTCTACAGACACGTGTACCCTTGATGTAGTTCTTGGGGAGATTCAGCATGACACAGAGTGTCACAAGACTGGCCCTTTGAAATACAGGTACAACAGAAACAGGAAGAAAGAATGAGAGAAAGTTATGGTGAAAGAGTACAGCAGGGTTCGGCACTACCCCCTGCTGGAGCCTGGTGGAGCCTTTAAATGTTTTCACTCAATAAACACTCGCAACACCTGGTTTGGGAATCAAAACCACAATCCTATGACCGCGAGTCCACTGCCCTAACCACTGGGCCATTGCACCTCCACACACATAAATATTCGGAAAAACTAAAAAGAAATGAGGCAAGCATGCTTTGCTGGAAGAGAAAGACCTAGAAAGACATGGAATGAAGGGATGAAAACTGATCTCAAGGAGACTGAGCCCCACAAAAAGATGACAAATGACCACAACTATTGGTGACATCTACACACATGGAAGAAAGAATATTAATGAGCTGGAATGACGTTGGCTGGATCCATCTACTGCTTGTCCTCTGCTTCTCTCTCTCTCTCTACATCCTCCCCATCCAGGATACTCTCACTGTTTGCATCCTCTACAGTACTGTCCACCCACCTCCTCTATAGTAGTCCTTCTTCCTCCAGCTTCACTCTATCTCCCTCTCCTCTATAGTAGTCTTTCTTCCTCCAGCTTCACTCTATCTCCCTACATATTTGTCCTCTGCCTTCCTACCTTCTCTATGGTACCCTCCAGCCTTTCTTAACGTTACTGCTCTTCTGGTATCCACTCCACACTCACCCACCATCCATCGCTTTCCTCTCAACAGCTTTTTTTCTGCTTCCCCCCTCCCCCCATTATTATCTCTTTCCTCCCTCTCTGGTCTACTTCAAGGATTCCCCAAATACCTCCTCCCCTTCACTGATCCCCTTTGAATTCATTGCCACTCTCACCTACCTCTCTCTTTCATGTCCCCCCCCCCGACAAACTGCAAAAGCACTCCACCCCCCTTACACAACCCGCCCAACCACCCCTCTCACCTTGTTTACCAACAGCAGCCATTTATACTTTCTCTTACATAATCTCTTCTCCCATTGTCTATAAACTATGTTACTCTTTCTGCAACCACACTCTCACAAATACACATCTGCTCCTCCCATCCTACTTTGAAATCTCTCTTATCATCTCACCTTAAATCATCTCTCTCTCTCTCCCACTCTCTCGTTTCTGTCCTTTTATCCATAATCCTTTAGACCACCTCACTAGGGCTGGTATTATGTTTTTTAAAAAAAGCACCTGGTATTCTCTAAACTAGCTGACACAAGGAAGGGCACCCAAGTGTAAAAGTCATACCAAGCAGAGACATTGGATCCTTGTCAAACTTTCCAATCCATGCAAAGCATGGAAAGTTGACCTAAAAGTATGATATATATATAT
>NC_068989.1:95561928-95566707 GCF_001194135.2 Octopus bimaculoides
TGTGTGTGTGTGTGTGTGTGTGTGTGTGTGTGTGTGTGTGTGTGTGTGTGTGTATAATGGCTTTCTTTACATAAGCATAAATAAAAAGAAACCCAAAATGACGATAAAGCCAGTGTCGTTAATCTGTTTTACTCTTTTCACACAACCTTTCCAGCATCATAGTTATGGTGAAGTATGATTGTTTCCATTTGTAGCTTTGCAGAGAAACAGGTGATACCATACTGACATGTTTAATATTAAATACAGAAGTTTTAAATTATAAATCTATTTTCATTCAGTTTATTAAGGTTCCTATTTTTTTGTTTTTTTGTTTTTGCAAAGTACACTTATTGCAGCTGAAAGCTATTTTCTTCCAATTTGCAAAGCTAAAATTTCAGTCGTGTATTAAAATATTACTTTTGCCTTTTTAATATCTTCATTCTGCTGAAAATATGTCTGGTGTCACTTGACTGGAGTTATGATGATATTGTGAAATATATCCATGGCAATAGTCACCTATTATACATTGTGTGCAACACTTGATATAATTCTTTTTAACATTACACTGTGTACTTCTTCATTTACTTGGAACTATGCATGAAAATATCGTTGCTTGCCTTTCAGCTATAATAGTAATGCAAAATTAAATCAAATTATATCTAGTTGAATAGACTAACTTTATTTATTGAAGAATGGGTGCTAGCCAAAGACATAGCTGCTATAAACATTTTGTGGTTGAATGAAAAGAGGACAACTTGGACAATTTGAATGGTTTAATGTGCAGTTCATGGCAGGAATTCCGAATGGGTTTCAGTTCTTCAACTTTACTACTGTTGCTTCAAAAGAATACAATGTTGTAGAGTTTATCTAATTTCAAGCTTTGTCTTATAAATCATTCCTCGAGCCCATTATATGATAGCATATATAACTTAGCTGGAAATGTTTATTATGAATGCTCACATTAGCATGTTGCAAGCAACAGAAATGTTAGGAAATTTTAAATTTGCAAAAAATAAAAAAAATAAAAATAATAATAATAATAATTCACGGCATTCTATCCAATGTGCTAACAACTTTGCCAATTTACTGCCTAATTAGTCAACCAAATTGTAAAGCAAAAACCAGCCTTCAACACAACATATTGTAATTCTTCAGAGAGCAACATTACTTTTAAACCTAGCTGAAAACTAGTTACCATGGATACTGAATAGCTGATTGAATTATATTTATTTTAAAGCTAAAATGTTGTTTAAATTTACACATCTTCTAACTTATGTAGACACAAAAAGTGGATATATAAAAAAGTCTGTATGGGAAAAATGTAGTTAGAAAATAACTTAATATTTTGTTGACTAAAACATTGCCAAAATACGACAAATGGTGACAGTATGGGATTAAATAGCTAATAAAGTTTGATCAATATAAAGAGTAATAGCTATGACTGTACAATGCTGAAGCTCTTTAAAAAAATGGAAAAAAAGAGAGTAATTTGATTCATGTTAACAGATTAAGTGAAAATTAAAAACAAATCTTCTGCAGATAAATTATTCAAGAGAAAAACTTTCCCAGGTATGGAATGCTATTATTTAGAATGGGAAGCCTTGTGCTGATAGTAGAAAGAAGTATTTAGACAAGGATTTTCCTATATTTCGCTCAGAATGGGTCTGTATCAATTTAAAATAAAGTAATAATAGTTGCTGAGATGTAGACTCATAACAAAAAAGTGTGAGCAAATTTGATGCAAATCATGTTGAAGAAGGGTTCAGAGATTGGGAACTACCAGATGCTGATGAACTTGTCCACATAGCAGATTCTATATCCGAGCTAGAAAAGAAATTCCAGGTGTGGAAGCAAAACCTGGAACCTAAATTGGATGACAGATAAAAATATACAACCAAAATCTAGAGTCTTTCATCCAACAAGGTTCTTGTTTACCAACATTTTTTTTTTCCCTAACAAAGCTAGGATCAACCAAAAGCTGTTGATGGATACACATGCCTAACCTCATGTTGAGATTGAACCTGTAAACATGTGATTGCAAAGTAGCATTCTTAATTCCACGACCTTGTCTGCGTGCATTAGAGTTATTTTAGTCATTTACTAACATCAAATATTTTTAAAGAAAATTACCAATTGAAATCCCTTCCATATAAAAGGCCATGTGAAATTGTCTATTCAGATAGACAAAAATTTGTCAAAGTGTCAAATATATAAAATTTCAAAAACAATGAATGGAATTTCAAGGAAACAAAATTCCTGAGATAAAAAATGAGATTGCAAATAGAAGGTTTAGAATCTATTATGCTACTTAAAATGTCTGGCTCACACTGATTATATAATCTCAAGTTAAGAGGCTGTAAAATAGCCATGAACAAATTTTTTTAGGTTACTAAATAATATATACAAAAAATGTATGGCAAAATAAAACAAATTAGATTCTAAGATAGCAAAATTTTGAAATGTTGTCAACACATTTTCTACCAAATACCAAAATTTCATTTATAGCAAAACCAGAAGTATTAATAAAATTTGTATTAATACAAAAATGTGACTTTTGATGAAAATATTGAAACCAGAATTATTTTTTATTTGTCTATTAACATCATTTACTTTATGTGTGTATGCCCATCATAACATGTAAAACCTACAATTTTTAAAGCCCTTACAGTGAAATTTCAGATACATTTTGCTCATAGGAGAATAAAAGAAACTGACCTCGTATGTTTCATAGTTCAATAACCAATTATCAGAGAGTAATCAGTCCCTCATCTTGCTGCCCACAAAGAGAACTTATAGTAATTACTATTTAAATGAAACACAAACCAGAGCTTAGCTCTAATGGTTAGACTAATTTGCATATCTGTACATTTAAGATATCCGGTCTTTAAATTTATCTTTATCCTTCTGATACACACAGTGGTGTGCATAAATATTTATTTAACACAGTACTGATATATGCATCTTTAAACTATAATAAAAGATTTTTTAAATCCTGAATATGCCCTACTGGAATCAGAATGCATTTAATATGCCTGTGTGTCCTTATGCCATCAAATACAGTATTCTTTGCTGCAGGAATATTTTTGAGCACTCTGTTATAATGCTGATCTCGACTCAAATTACATACCAATTTGTACTTATGAAACATGAACAATTTGTAGTTATTACAAAATTGCCATTGGTTTTGGCAATTAGATGAAACTGATTTTTCATATAATAATGGCATAAAATGCATATATCAGTGTAATAGACCAACATATTTGTGGAACACAGCTATTATCTTTCAGAATCCATATCATTATTTTTAATTGGAAGACATTTCATTGTCAAGATAAAAAGGATAAAAAGCAATTGAAAAAAATATATATTTGATTATATTTCAATGCAGCAGAGTAAATAAAGTTCTATTCTCTACTAGAACCAACTAATTGGAAGCTACAAAGTATATTAAACAAATTGCTAAATATTCATAATTAACTAATTACATTATGAATTCACAGCCAATTTTCTAAATTAAATCCTTACATGTGTACTTGTAAGACCTTATATGTATGTGTACATAAAGAGGAGGAAAAAGTACTCAATACATGTACTAAAGTTTATTGCTTCTATCATTACACAGAATCTCTTGTTTATGAGCAAAAAATAAGGATCCGTGGTTGGGTAGTAGTGCCATCATTTGTGGACATCAAAGACTTGTGGTTTAGTGATTAGGGTGTTCAGCTCATAATCGTAAGCTCGTGAGTTCAATTCCTGGTGGCACACTGTGTCCTTGAGCATGGCATTTTATTTCTCATTACTCCAATCCACTCAGCTGGCAAAAGTGTGTTGTACCTGTAATTCAAAGGGCCAGCCTTGTCAAATTGTGTGTCATGCTGGGTCTACCTGTGGAGTGCTCAGTCACTTGTACATTAATTCCACAGGCAGACTGTTCCATTCATCAAATTAACTGGAATACTCATTGTCATAACCAATGGACTGCCATTAATGTCCACTTTTCCATGCTTCTATGGGTCACATGAAATTTGTTTCCAAATGAAGTAATACTTCCTGTCATCCTTCGAACATGAACGTCTCAATGGCTGCACCTGCTTCCATGACAGATTGAAAACAAATGACACTGCTTGTACGATGGTATTTTGTCTAATTACAATTAGTGCACAATGAAAGGAGGCATGAACACATACACACACACACACAAGCAGGACAAGTTTCTTTCACTTCCTGCCCACCAAAATACCACACAATGGAACTAAACCTGAATCCACACGATTGCATAAAGTGAACTTAACCACCTAGCCATACTTGTGCCTATACATATTATCATTATTGTTTTAACGTTCACTTTTCTATGCTTGCATGGTCCAGACAGAATTCTGCGAGGTAAATTTTCTACAGTCAGTTGCCTTTCCTGCCACCACCTCTCACTTGATTCTAAGGATGGTAATATTCTCCATAATTGCATATCGAAGATTGGAAATGAATGACAGCGCATGTACGAGAGTGACACACATTTACAACTACAACGTAATGTCAAGGTGAAGAGGCACAAATGTCGACACACATAACACATATATGTACGTGATGGTCTTCTTTAGAGATTAACCACATCTACTCACAAGGCTTTGTTCACCCCAGAGCTATAGCAGAAGAGGTGCCCAAAGTGTCACTGAGTGGGACTGAACATGAAACCACATCATGGGAAAGTAAACTGCTTAACCACACAGACTTGCCCATGCCCATATGTATGTATGTGTGTGGTGTGTGCGTAGTGTTTGTATGTGTGTGTGTGTGTGTGTG
>NC_068989.1:95566717-95570131 GCF_001194135.2 Octopus bimaculoides
GCATGTGTGTGCGCGCACTAGAATTTCAAAAATGTCTGAAGGACAGGTGTCAGAATGTTCAAAGTTAGGCATTTCACAAATTCATAATCCTCTTGCTGATCAAGTGACCTTCTTAAAACTATGTATATATTTGTCCCATTCTCTCACCAGCTGAATGGATTCTGAAAATCTGAATGTTAGGCTTCAACTTGCTGTCACAGTGATTGTGACAGTCATAAGCTTCATAATTTCACAGTTTCTTAGACCTAAAATGCTTGTCTTATGTAAAGATACAAAAATGAGCACATATACAGGTGCCTGTTGTGCATGCAAACACATCAATCTTTAGAGTCTGATTATTGTACACACACACACACACACACACATATATATACATACAATATTCAGACTCTAAAAATTGATGTTTGTATCACACACACACACACATATTTATATATATATATCATCATCATCATCATTTAACATCCATTGTCCATGCTGGCATAGGCTGGACGGTTTGACCAGGGCTGGTAAGCTGGAAGGCTGCACTAAACTCCAGTTTGATTTGGCATAGTTTCTATGGCTGGATGCCCTTCCTAATGCCAACCACTCTGAGGCCCAACAGTCAAAGGCAAATCAACCACTTTGCTTCCATGATACCCATGCTTGAAAGGAACTCACCTCCGTGAGGCCCAATGCTTGAAAGGTGCTCATATATATATATATATATATATATATATATATATATATAGATAGATAGATATAGATAGATATATATAGGTACATACATACACACATATAGTTACTAAATATTGTAATGAGTACTGGAATATATCATTGTACAAATCATAGTTATATTATCATCATCATCATCATCATCCTTCTCATCATCATTATCATCATTATCATCATAATCGCCATCATCATTTAATGTGCATGTTCCATACGGGCATGGGTTGGACAGTTTGACAAAATAAGAAGGGTCCAAGGACAGCAGTGTGCTTCGTTATCTATTTTGGCACGGTTTCCACATCTGGATGTCCTTCCTAATGCCATCCACTTTACAGAGTGTGGACTGGGTGCTTTTTTGTGCCACTGACACTAGTGAGGTTACCATACAGCAGTGGAGGAGACCTCGCTAATGCCAGTGGCACAGAAAAGCACCCATGAGGTGGGGGGCAGTAATTTATGCAATGAGAAGGTATAGAGTATGGGAGGAAGGAAAAAAGGTTCTTGTAAAGGAAAGCTTTAGGAGAGAGATAGGGAGAGAGAGAGAGAGAGAGAGAGTGACTAGTAGTAGGAGTTGTAAGTGCAGGAGTCTGCTCGAGGTTGAGATGCTTAAAAGTGTGTTGGGAGTGGGAGTGTGGGTTCAGGTTTGCAGGAGCGTACAATGAAGCAGCAGACAGAGAAAGGGAGGAAGGCAACATGTTTAAAGACTGAGAATGACTGAAGGATGACTGCAGGAAATGAGGGTCATAGCAGGTTGAATGCACCGATTCTCATCGTTTCACCGAAGCTAAGCAACAACGAGCTTCGTTAGGACTTCGGTGGGTGACTGCTTGGGAAACTCGGTGCAGCAAGCAATTCACAATTCAGCTGAGCAAACCATCAAGTCAAACCTGATCACTTGTGCAAACTAAAGTCAATCACATACAATATAACATCTGGAAATATGTTTTTTTATTCATTTGTTTCAGTCACTGGACTCTGGCCATACTGGAGCACTGCCTTGAAGGATTTTATTCAAACAAATCAACACTAGTATTTATAATGTTTTTTCTTTCAAGTCTGGCACTTATTTTTCAGCTTCTTTTCCTGTACTGCTAAGTTACAGGGACATAATCAAACCAACACTGGTTGTCAAACTGTGGTGAAGTGACAAACCCAAGCACAAACCACACATGCATATTCATACACACATATATTTACATATGTCTACCAAATTCCCTCACAAGGTATTGGTTGTCACAGAGCCAATATAGTAGAAGACACTTGCCCAAGCTGATGCACAATAGGACAGAACCCAAAACCACATGGTTGTCAAGTGGGCTTCTTCACCACACAGCCATGCCTGACAACTAAAAACAAATACAGTAAGTAGGATAAGGTATGAAGTTATTTTTTAAAATGATAACAGCTAACCTTTATTTGATTTCCATTTTTTTTTTGTCTGAGAATCTTAACACATTTGCACCCATATTTCTAACCAGCTTTAAAAAAATAACAACAGAAAACAAACAAAAAAAAAACACTGATTTATAAATCCCTATATTTGTGATAGTAGTTGCATTAAGTGTTTTACCTACCACATAGAATTTACAGAACAGCAAATCTACAAGTAGATTAATGCTATAAGAGAGTCTGCTAATAGCAGTGGCAACATTCATTATTTATATTGTATGCAATACACATAAAAAGTGTTTGAAAGTTGTGGCTTTATTTAATGCAGACATACTCAAAACTTTTTTCTATTTTAGTCAGTTGAGAGATAAAAAAAATAATAATAAAACAGAATACATTATGAGGAACTATGAGTAAAATATGTGAGCCATATAAAGCAAAAGTGTTTCAACTGAAAAAAGCTTTAACTAAATTAGTTTTGTCTACCACTGAAACAGAGATACTTTAGACACTTTGAATGTGTTTGCCAGTGAATTAATAACTACAATTAATTCTTATTCCATTTTTGTAATTAGCCAGCTTAGGAGGCTGTATGAATGCCAGTGTGTCAATAAAAAATAATAACTTGTCAGGAGGCCATTAATTATTTACTTAATATTGGTATTAGATAGAGGATGATGTCATGATAAAAGCAACCAAGCTAATCATACTCTCTACAACACAATTTAGAAGAGAAGACAACAATAAACTAATGAGCATTTCTTTCAGTCGGAATCTTCTTTCAGACAAATTATTGATAAATAAGCAAAATATTCACAGGGTGAGGTGAGGAAGCAAACATTTCCTTTCTTCTTCAAACAAGAACACCAACAGGTTTTCATGTCCTAAGAATAGGAACATTTTATAATCTATCTGCCAGGCTGTTTCCTTGAAATTGAAGTAAAATCAAGAAGACTGTTTTATATAATTTGATATTTGAGAAAAACATGCCTAGCTATGGGAAAATATAACCTTACTTGGAGGAAACAGGTGACAATTGGTTAAAGGAAGCGAATCCTGTCATAGAAACACCAGCCTCAACAATTTCCACCTGACCAATGCAAGGATAAGAAAGTGGACATAACATGGTGATGATAATACACACACACATGTAGGATAAGTCTGAGATTGAATGAATAAATGTTTAATCTATGGATCAAACGTTTATTCATTCATCTTAAACTTACCTTTGAGTTCTTTATTCAAAGTGACCAGACAGAGCTTTGAACTTGTATGCCACTGGAAAGTATATATGCGTAAGTGTGTGTGAGTGTG
>NC_068989.1:95570141-95576213 GCF_001194135.2 Octopus bimaculoides
TGTGTGTGTGTGTGTGTGTGTGTGTGTGTGTGTGTGTGTGTGTGTGTGTGTAAAGGTTGTTGCTGCTCTTATGCATGCAGTCATCCTGCACTGCATTTTAAAATAAAAGCTATTTGTCTGGTTAGTAAAGATACCCTCACTGATGCTTTAGTATCTAGCTGTGTTTCTGTCCTCTGACTCTTCAACAAAACAAAGAAAAGCCTCTGGGTCTTCTGACTTGACTCAGTGCATAATCCCTCTCTACCATGGCCCACCAACACAACTACCTTTTGCTGTTCTCTTGTCATGTCTCTTGCATTTCACATCTGAGATCCTACACTAAACACTTAACCAAGCAAAACAATAAGCAGCCTTTTGGAATTCCCTCTCCACCACCCAACATATTTCTTGCAAATATTGACCTTTTGGTATCCATACTGAGCATTAATCAACTGCAGCAATTTAACCAGTCTGGAAAAGAAGTAAGTGGAATACTGCAAAGGTCACGAGTTTCATACTTAGCTTCTTTTCACTAAAGAAGTCAAAAAGTTTATGAAAATCATTTAATCTTTTTGTTACGATACTTCTTTAAAAATATATTGCCTTTGTTTCAATTAATTTTGAAAATAATGAAAAATTTAACAAAATAACTTTCCCATAGTTAAAATGGTCAGCAAACACAGCTTCTAAAACAGTAGGGTACTGGTAGTAAGCAATATAAAAGTAGTCATCAAACATAATTGTCTCAAAGACTGTAGGGTTTTGGCTGGAAACAGGAATAATAAACAGGGTATAAACAAAGAAATGGGTGTAGTGTGGTTAAATATTTGTAGAAGTTAAGCAAACACAAACACTGTGGTGAAGGATAGAGTGACATTTCTAATAGAGAATCCCTATATTGTTTTAATCATGGTAAATATTTGGCTGATACAAATTTTAACTAACAAAGACACAAAGCTTGGACTTGTCAGGTTGAAAAACTTGCAGGCCTTTGAAATCTTTAAAGCAGAAATTCTAATTTCTTACATATTTATTGCCAATATGCAACTCATTTACTGCATCTAATAAAATCCAGTGTTCCAGTCAATGCTGCAGACAATTGGAGAATTCAATTAGATTCTCAAATGATTTTAAATGATTGTGTCAATAAGACCTGTTGAAGTTGTTCTCACTCTATCACAAGAAAATAACAAATATTTGTAAATTCTAATTCATGTTACATTGTGAAATCCTTATTCAGGCTTTGATTACAGACTGCATATGTGTAATTTCTTTGTTAACATCAATAAGCAATGTGTACTGCATGTCTCACTCCATTTTATATTTAATATGTAGTCAAGAAAATGTCAGGCGTTGTTATACAAAATTTCACTACTTCAATATTAATTGAGAATATCATTAAAACTTCTGGTAATGTCGTTATGCAACTTTTAATTTGCAAAGTAGAATTTGTAAGAACTTACTAAACTTTATACTACACATATTACTTTCAAAACTAGATCTGGTAACAGGGCTGTCTTCTGCTCTTCAAGACATTAGAATACATTTTATAAATCCTGGGTGTCTAGCTAGTTGATATATATTTTAAACGTTATGGTAAGTGTTGCTCTTATGTGTGTTTCGATTTGGTTTGTCATCACACTTTAAGAGACAATAGACTTTAATCCAATTTCAGAACACCACCATTGATGATTCTAACTTTAAGCAGTTGTAGCATTCTATGAACATTATTATAATCATTTGGAACTTCACAATGGAGGTTAGTTATCTCTTGTAACTTTGTATACAACGAGCGTAACAGATTGAATAAAAATTAATGTCTTAAAATACTACAAAAACAACAGATTTCTGAACAGTGATACAGATAATAGATATTAATGTTTTGAACTGTTTACTGAATTTTACAGCTACATTAAATAGAATTTCTTCCCATTTAAAAAAAAAAACTCAAAATAAAAAAAATAAAAAAAGCCATTTTAAATTGAAGTCAGTCATTCAACGTTAAATTGAATGTTGAATTTTTTTTTTATATAAAGTAAACAAAAGGAAGATGAATTATTATGGACTTCTGTTTATGAACATCATCTATTATGTCAACAAAGACAAGGAAACAAGTTGTTTGACTAAAGCTTCTCTGCAAAATGTGAGAGGATTTAAATTCATAACATTTAACACATAAGTCCATTACTCTAACCAACTGGACCATGATTTTATGTAAACTTGTGCAAATGTAGAGCCTAAAAACAAAATTTATCCTTCCTTTAGCAGTCATTAATGGAAAACAAAATTTACCTAATCTCTATATAACCCTGCATACATCACTTATATGAGATTGTCAAGCAGAATATTAAACTCTTCTTCTTTCAACCTTCCAATAAACAAACACATCTTCCAAGATGAATTATATTAAATTAGTTTCATGACATCTTTCATAAAACTGAAAGATCGCTCCATGAAAGACTTTATCTCTTCCCTCTCCTATGTGAAATTGCTAGCAGTTGAAGTGCTAATTCTTTGTCTATTTAAGCTAGCCAAGTAAAGTTCTGTGAAAAGAAATTAGCCAGTTTACTTTTCGGCAGAAATATACATAATAACAGCATTTAGTTTAAGACCAAATAAAAGACAGTGAGAACGTTATAAAATTACACCTTAGGAAAATACAGTCTATAGAATTCATTAAGAATGTTTAGTTGATCCTAAGTACACTAATCCAAGCACTTCAAACCACTCATCAACACACAAAATAATCAATCACCAAAGGAGACAGCAAATGTCTTTGCTAATTGCCTGGCTGCAGTGCTATGTTTCATTAAAAGGAATTATATATATGTAAAGTAATAATCTTTTTCACCTTTGGCATCTTAGAGACAGAAAGAGACCTTTAATCTCAGTAAATATAAGATTGAATTAAATCACTGCAAAAGAAGGCAACAGTACTAATGTGTTTTAGACAGATTTGGCAAGTAACAAAAGAACTAATGAATCATAAAATATCAAATTCTGGGTGAGACAAATTCCTTATGAGCTAAAGCAAGAATTTAATGACATGGTAGGCAAGCCAAAGTTTGTAGTTGGCCAGTCCACCATTTATTAAATGATTGTAATGAGTTAAATTGTAGTAACAAACACTTAGATTCGCACCTTTGTAGCTAAGACATATAATAAGAATAATATTTGTAAAATGGAAAGCTTGAAAATAGAACTTTAAATATTAAAAATTCACCAGGAATATTTGCTATACACATGTTTATGGGTATGTGTGTCAGACTCCCACTTCCACCCGACCCACACCAAACTGTACATCCATTACTCTCAGTCTCTCCATCTCTGCAGTGATGACTATGACTTTGAGGCACAATCCCAACTCTTGGTTCGCCACTTCACCCAAAGGGGATAGCCCACCACTGTTATCCATACTGCCCTTGCCTGTTTCCAATCTGTTGACAGTGCATCCACTCTCTCCCAGCACCTCCCCCACACATAACCACCCTCCTTCCCCCTTTACATATCTCACCTTCACCGCACCATTTTACATACTTTCCTATTTGACCCCTCCACTTCTCACATCTTTCCTAGCCCATCCCTCCCTTCCTTCAAATGCACTTGTAACCCACATGATCTTCAGGTCTGGAGCTTCTTTCTTTGCTTTTGCCCATGTTGCTACACCTATCACTTCCTCCCCAACACCACTATCCTTATCAGCACTACTGCCACCCATACAACATCATTAACTCATTCCCTTGCACCTCCAGTGATTTGATCTACTGCAGCCTCTGCTCTCTGTCCCACTCCCTGTACACTGGTCAAGCTGGTCAGCACCTAACTGACTGGTTTGCTGAACATCTTTAGGATATCAGACTCAGGAATGACATACCAGTTCCACACCATTTTTGCTCGACCAGTCATTCTCTGAAATATCGGTGTTCAGACTGGCCTTGCACAGAGACCCCCTACATTCCCACCTCCATTGTGAGCAGAAATTTATTTCTTCTCTCATATTTTAGTACCTCGTGGTCTCAATTCTCCACCTCTTTTCATCTAAACCCACCTCCCACCTTCCACTGTTCCCTCCTTCTCTACACCATTTAATTTATTACCTACACTACAAACATCTTTTGCCCATACAGCAGATGCATACAACTACACACACACACACACACACACACACACACTAGCACTCACATTCGTCCCATTTCACACGCTAGTTATCTTTCAGTGTCAACATTTAGAGTTACATGAAACAGTTGAATAGGGACAGGCTTGGCTGTGTGGCTTTGAGTTCAGTCCTACTGCGCAGCACCTTGGCCAAGCGTGGGCCATAACCCTAGGTTGAGCAATGCCCTTTGAGTGGATTTGCTAGATGGAAAGTGTGTGGAAGCCCATCTTATGTATATATGTGTGTGTGTGTGTGTGTGTGTGTGTGTGTTTGTTACCTCACTGCTTGGTAACTGATATTGGTTTGTTTATGTCCCTATATCTGAGTGGTTCAGCAAAAGAGACTGATAGAATAAGTATGAAACACTAAAAAAAAAAAGTAGTGGGTTCAATTTGTTCAAGAAAATCATTCAAGACAGTGCCCAACATGGCCACAATCCAATGACAGAAAAAAGTAAACGATAAAAAAAAAGTAGAAATGTCATAGTTACTTGAATCGAATATTGTTGATTTTCTTCATACCATAGCTCCACATACCACCAAGCTTACGTTCGAGATGTCCATTCAAAATATGCTCCCACAAGTATAATCCTGGAAAAAGAAAAATATATAAAAAATAGAATTTAAAAGAAGCCACTCTATCTGATTCAGTACTTTGACATTAGTCAACATGTTGAAATAGTGGAGTGAATTTAGTGGATAAATTTCAAATCTAAGCAGAAATATGGACCTTTGTCTATCTAACGTTCAAGCAATTGAAATAGTAAAAATCTGAAGTTACTCTCTTCTGATAGTTGTAATACTATTACGTCAGTCAAAGCAAGCAAGTTGATACAGATCATAGATTAAAGAATGAACCACATTATCTACTTCGGTGTATGATTTACTCTCTTCAAATCACATTGAAATTAAATTTCCCCTTGACTACACTGCTGTAAATAAATTACATAATAGAAATGATAGTAGTGGGGTTGAGTCGATCAACTGTGCTTCTATTTAGTAAACTTAGCTTTGTGCTTCAGAGGAAATGAAACAACAACAAGGACCATTGCTATCATCATCATTTTGACATAGATCGGGGTGAGTTTCACAGCATCTCATAACCCACTCTGGTCTTTCATCTCATCACTTGCCATTGCACTTTGTCACCTGACACACACAGCAACACAGAAAACCTCACCAACTCAGTTCTGTTGTACGTCCACAACACAGACTGCATGTCATTTATTAAACCACCATTACTAGAGAGGCTGGTTGTCTGCAACTGGACTAAAGAGACTCCTATAGCCTGCATCAGTTGTTATTGAGAGCCACTGCTCTCCTGGTTGTGTGTCACTTGCAATGTGGTTCACAGAGTTTCAATGGTTCAATCAATGGAACAATCTCTCACTGAATTACAATAGAAGTGGCTTAACTGAGTATTTCACAGATATTTGCACTCATAATGTACCTTCTGGTAGACCAAGGCACTGTCTGGCATGGCTATGTACTAGCACCAGAGGAACCATTCATTTGACAGGTTTCAACACAGTTTCTATCTGTCAAGCTTCATTCACATAGCATGTGTTACACACACAAGCATATGCACACACACGCACACACACTCATAGATATAAACAAAGGTGAGCTAAAAGAAATAATTTAGAGGCTAGTGGTATGTATTGGAAGAACATAGACAAACAGAGATATATCAAATACCGTGCAATATAAATTTTTGATTCATTTAGATTATCTCTGCTTCTGGAGTATGTATCATAATTACCCATTGCCAAATGTGATCAGCTCCATATTAGAAGGGAAGATGATCTCAAGAATTAAATATTCACTAAAGTTGCTATGCCATAATGTATGAATGTATATGTGTAAGTATGCATATATATATATGTGCGTGTGTGTATATCATCATCATCGTTTAACGTCCGCTTTCCATGCTAGCAT
>NC_068989.1:95576313-95617136 GCF_001194135.2 Octopus bimaculoides
AGAGAGAGAGAGAGAGAGAGAGAGAGAAAGAGAGAGAAAGAGGGAGAGAGCATGTACATATATACACACATACATGTGTATGTACATATACGCATATGTCCTGACATGCAGGAAATTCTCTTTATCAGAAAACTACCAATAAGAGAAACCAAAGCATTAGGAAGATTCAACAGAATTGCTTTCTATGGAAGTGCAAAAGAATATGGTTCAGGAAGTAATCATTTAAAACCAGAGCAGTTTCAACATTCAGTATCTATTTGATTTTCAGTCGGTAACAAAAAGAAAAAAAGAAAAAAAGATTTATTATTTACTGTCTCTGAAGGTGCTTCACATACCCAAGATATATATTAATTTGAATGATTCTCTGCTACAGTCTTGTAAGTTTCCAATCATTCCTTTGCTGTTCTACTGCCTAAGTTCAGTGAACCAAGAAAGACATCATGAATATAGCCACCAACCTTACTGTATCATACCTTCACTTGGTTACCAAAACTCTTCACTCGCCAGTTGTTACTTTACACAAAGCAATTCTGTATTACCTTTCCATGGTACAATCAACTCAACAACCATAACCATTTCATCAAATCATGTCATAACACTAAGACCGTTGTTATTTCAGCATGAGATTGAAAGAATAGTCATTTAAGTCACTGTAAAGACTTGGTTTTTGTTTTCCTGTATTTATCATATTGCATGGTTGTTTGTTACCTCTCTTATGGAAAACCAGAGTATTTATTTTGTTTTGGAAATTCCGCTTTCCTGGGATAATTCTGAATTAATGTTAGACTCCAGCGAGAAATATTAAAACCTGGCTGTGTATATTTGTCAAGGAATGACTTGCATGTGGTCAGAATATTGTCAAATAATGAGTGTGTGGCAATCGGCAGAGTTAGCCAAGCCCTATATTAGTTTGGCAAAGAATAGAAGTACATTATGCAACAACTTGAGAAGACGGAAAGAGAGAGAGACACACACACACACATGTAATAGTGTAATAGGGAAAAGAATTACTTGCAAATTGCTTAAGAGCTTAAAATGCATATAATATGAAGAACAATACAAAATTGGTAGGAAAGTAAGGAAAAATGCATAAACACAAGTGACTTATTGATAACAAAAGGAATGTCTTCAAAATATAAGATTCCAGTAATAAAGGAATCTATCGGTAATAAACAGAATATCAGTTTTGTTGTTATATAAGCATTCAATACCTCATACAATCATGTCTGTAAGTGCCAGCTGACATATGCATGTGCACACACGCATTAAGAAATTGTGTTTTCAATCACAAGGAATTTGGATAATTACAACTTACATTGAATTTAAATGTATGAAAGAAAACAGGAATTGGAGGTAAGAGTTATTAGTATTACAAAATAAAGAAATAAAAATGGGCATGTAAGAAGGAGATAGGAAGAAGAAAACCAATGTAGGGAATTATATAGCCTGCTGATGATTAGATCAAACTATATGGAAGAAAACACACTGATCCTATAGATTATGTGTGTATAAATGTGTGTGTACTGTGCATGCACACACACACATTCATATACATAAACATTGCATATATCTCTTCAACCTGAAATTCTTAAGCAGAAGTTCAATGCTTGCAGTGCAAACAGCAAGCAATATATTAAGCTGTATGAGTTACCAGCAACTTAAACATTGCACTTACTATAATAGAGTACTAAAACAGCATAGAGTGGGGGAAATGGTTTACCAGAGTGAACTTACTTTGAAGTTAAATTCATACATAAAATATGGTTATTTAATTTAGTTGAACTCGTTTTGGTAAAAATTATACCCTTTCTCATGACGGGCTTATAGTGAAAGTCATTTATATATATATATATAAAGAGAAAGAAAGAGAGAGCAACAGAGATAGATAGATATCTAAAATATTGAATATAGAATTAGACACGTTAAAATAAGAATCAACATTCAGATTGGTAACAAGACTAAAATGTAACTAAAGAACAAAAATAGAAAGAAAAAAAAAACAAACATTAAAAAACAAACTTAAATATATTCAAGAAAATAAAATTGTAAATGTCATTGAAATTATACAACTTTTACTCTACTTTTATATTCCTTTAATTCTAAAACATGCAAATCATACAAGACAAAAAAACTCTCCTAAAGAATATACACTGAATATTTCAAATGTTTCATAGAATGCAAGAATTTAAAATTCATTGAGGCTGTTTAACTAGTAGAATTCTTCATTGAAAACGGAGGACAATTTTGTGGAATAAAGAATTCAGGAAAAAAAAAAAAATTAATAATAACTACCAAAAATATAATTTTACATATCAATACAACACTGACAAGAAAAGATAAGGAATTCTACAAAGTTAAATGAAAATAAGAGAAAAGTTATCAGAAATAAAGTATACAGCTAAGTCACTATCACGACAAGTTAGTGGTGTATTTTCTTTATACAGAAAATAGAAATAAATGTAAATATATTAAATGCTTTGTTCATAAAAGCAAAATAAGTTTATTATGTGGATATATTGGTTTTGTCTGGCAAATAGAGAGAGAGAGAGTAAAAATATTCCATTAATACCCAGCAAGCATAGAAGGTTTGAGTGATTTTGGAATGGAAGACATTTCCATCCTTCAAAAACATAAACACAAACAAATAAATACATATATTCATACAGATGTAT
Organism: Octopus bimaculoides; assembly: GCF_001194135.2. Classification (NCBI taxonomy): domain Eukaryota; kingdom Metazoa; phylum Mollusca; class Cephalopoda; order Octopoda; family Octopodidae; genus Octopus; species Octopus bimaculoides. The sequence continues at coordinate 95,578,986 of NC_068989.1, forward strand.
GCACATATGTCAGTAGCTGTGTGGTAAGAAGCTTGCTTACAAACCACATGGTTCTAGATTCAGTCCCACCATGTGGCACTTTGGGCAAATGTCTTCTACTGTAGCTTCAGGTTGACCAAAATAAATTTTAGTCCTGATTTTCTAACTTTATTCCTCCCCTTTTTTCCTTCTCCCTCCCCGCTTCTCTTCGTTTTGTTTTTGGCCATTGATATTATGGTTTTACTTATAAATAATATCACTCTTCTACTACCCCACATTAATATATATATCTTATTTTAACTATAAATGTTTGTCTTGTTCTAATTTAATTATTAATGTTCTCTATGGTTTTAAATTTAGTACTTTAATGTTTTGTTGTATTATTCTAAATATACTGACAAATAGATATATTCTTAATAATTCTCCAATATCTTGACCTAAATTCCCTTACCTTAAGTTTCCTCTAGCCACTCCTTAGGGTATTGTCCTTCCATTTTCATTTTTATTTCTATATATATTTTTTTCTCCTTTTTTCTTATCTCTTTTTTTTTTTCTCTTGCTTGATTTACCCCTAACCTGCTGTCCATTACTACTTAATCTACCTTCCTCTAAATTGAAATTACTGCTATTTTACCCCTCCAATTATAATATATAGAAATTAAATTCATGTTTGATTCACTAGACTGTTGATTAGCAGCCCAGTCAAGATGTGAGTGGATTTGGTAGACGGAAACTGAAAGAAGCCCGTCGTATATATGTATATATATGTATGTATATGTGTTTGTGTGTCTGTGTTTGTCCCCCTAGCATTGCTTGACAACCGATGCTGGTGTGTTTATGTCCCTGTCACTTAGCGGTTCAGCAAAAGAGCCTGATAGAATAAGTACTAGGCTTACAAAGAATAAGTCCCGGGGTCGATTTGCTCGCCTACAGGCGGTGCTCCAGTATGGCCGCAGTCAAATGACTGAAACAAGTAAAAGAGAGATATAATGTAATATAGTATATATCTTTTTTATCTTTTACTTGTTTGAGTCATTATACCTCGCCCATGCTGGGGCAGTGCCTTGAAGAATTTTAGTCAAACAAATTTACCCGAGGACTTATCTAAGCCTGGTACTTATTCTCTTTTGCCAGTTTGCTAAGTTACAGGGACATAAACACACTAAAACCAGTTGCCAAGCAGCGATGGGGGTCAAACATATACACAAACACACACACACAGATATACATTATGGACTTCTTTCAGTTTCCATCTGCCAAATCTACTCACAAAAATTTTGGTCAACCGGAGGCTATATAAGACACTTGCCCAAGGTGCTATGCAGTGGGACTGAACACAGAACCATGTGGTTGGGAAGTCAATGCACACCCACCAACTTTCTTTTTCGCAAAGATCATTGTAACTCTTCCCATTCCGTTTCACTTCCTTATTTGCCCCATTTTTTTTGCATTGTGTGTGTGTGTGTGTGTCTGTGTAAATTTCATATATGCTTAATATATAAATATACACAGACACACACACAGAGCTTTGGTAGGCCCTCATTTCTATGTATTGTATCTCTTTGAACAACATCAATACATTTGAGTGACCCTCATCCTGTATCTGAGCGTGCAAGTCTCCAAACTATAACATTCAGCATGACCAGAGTGATAATTGAAGCCAGCAAAAACTAATCTGCATTGAACAACAGTAGCAGGCAAGGGTGGACTATTTCCATACTCCTCCTTCAACTCTTTGCTGCAGTGATCACCTCATGAGATGTTTTCATCCTGCATGATGAATCTCATTTACATTGCATATCAGAAAGTCTTTCTTCTTGTCAGCAACATAGGAACCACCACACACTCACACAATAATTGAAACAATCTTTCTTAGAGTTAATCAGGAGTTGAAATATGTTTGAACATATATCTATTTGCCAAATGAAATTCTGACAAAAAGTAAAAGAATGATTAGGTATGCTATGCTTTTAAACAGTGTGAATAAAACAGGTTAACAGTGATGATGTACTGTTAGTAGCATGCAGTAAAAGTCTGAGTTAGCATTTAAAAACTGACATAAAGAAATCCTTAGTGTAGTGACATTTTTGTTTGTGTTGATTGAATATGTATTGAACAAAAGTGCAGTGCTTCTCTTATTCAGCAGTTCTCATGATAGCTAAAAGTATTTCAACAAGACAAATACACGTCTTTGAACAAATAGATTTTCAGATATATTTTTTTCCCAATGTTAATAATATAACCAAGTTAATGTACTCTCCACTCTTCAAAGATATTCTCTGTTTTAGAAGAAAAGAATAAATGAGAAGGAATAATAGTATTGATCCTGAAACATCTTAGATTCCTGGTTTCTCAGAAACTGAAAATCTGATGCATCCATCTCAGTAAAAAAATTTAATAACAATATTACAGATACATCTTAATCTTTACTTCAATTAAGTATAGTATTTTGAAATTAACCTACAATTACTATGATAGGTTGCCAGTACCGCCTGACTGGCTCCTGTAGGATTTTCGAGCGAGATCGTTGCCAGTGCCCCTGGACTGGCTTGTGCGGGTGGCACATAAAAGACACCATTTCGAGCGTGGCCGTTTTCGTGCGGGTGACACGTAAAAGCACCCACTACACTCTCTGAGTGGTTGGCGTTAGGAAGGGCATCCAGCTGTAGAAACTCTGCCAAATCAGACTGGAGCCTGGTGTTGCCATCCGGTTTCACCAGTCCTCAGTCAAATCGTCCAACCCATGCTAGCATGGAAAGCGGACGTTAAACGATGATGAATGGAGCAACTAAATTATTAATTGCCATAGGTAAGTTAGTGTTAACATATCTAGTGTGTGAAATATTGAAAAAGTTAACTAGGAAGAAAGGAGAGCATTGAGATTAGTCAATTACCAATATCATTTAAACTCTTCTGGCAGATATGGGAAATAACTCCAGGTATGTTTAAGTGTTCTGACCCAATAAAAGCATGAGAGAATTGGTAAGTAAATATAGATTGGTAGATTACTTGGCAAAAGAACAAAGAATTTTATGCAAAATGAAAATTCAGGGAAGCCATCTGCATGAAGAACAACAAGCAGATTAGTTCTAACTTATTTAATGCATATTTAATGACAACAGTGATTTGGCAGAGTTGCTACAATGAAAGATGGAATGTTTTATGATGCTTAATCTGGTTCTCTGCAATCCAAGATCTAGTCTCACCAAAGTACAAGTTGATTGTTTTCTCTCTCTCTGGAACAAGTCAGATGTATGAGACATGCAGAGTGATGGGCTCCATCAGGTTTAACATACTTTTGACAGACTATTTATGGCAACACTCTGGAACATATGGTGCATTAAAAAACAAGGTAACTACATATAAATATAGAGCAAGGTAAAAAATAATATCAATCAAAAACTAATGTTATTTTCATCAGTATACTTTCTTTTTAACAATTACAAGTGGAACAATAGACTGTTACTAAAATACATGGCTTCTATTTGAAATCAATGACCTAGACACGTCAGAATAATCAGAATAAAATGAATAAGTTAGGTGCAAATAATTCATTTACACAAAATAAAGAAAATAAAAGATGGATTTTATTTCTCATGATTAACTAAATAATAAACTAGTGAAGTGCTTCTTTCAATTTCAGAACTATATGAAGAATGAAATCTCTCAATTTTTTCAAGCCTATCACTTTAAAGAAGAAATACAAAGAAAAAGTGTAGACGCTTGCCAGAAAATTAATATTTCATCTTACTTTTATGAGAAGCATGTCTATGATGAGCATAGAAATAAACAATTTTTTTCAATTTCAAACTATTTATGAATCAACAGAATTTTATAAAGAGAAAAATAAAAACAAGTAACAAACATGACAGAGATTGAAAAAAAAAAATACCTTTACTTCTGTCACTAATTTAAACTACAAAAAATGATTCTCTAAAATCTAGTTCAAAATTGTTTTTTATGAAAATAAGGAGAGACGCACATAAAACTATGAAATTCTTTTTAACAATATCTAGAATTATTTCATAATAAAATATTGAAAATATTTAAAATATTTAGAATTCTTTCTAGAGAATCTCAGCTGACCCTTGGCATATCATCATACAAAATCTATTCAGAATTTCTTTCATATGCCAAGCAAGTCATATAATTTTTACCATTTTTGTTTACCATGAATAAATCATTGAATACGTTTAAGAAAGCTTTTGTTTGCATTTCAAAATACACTTCTTTCACACATGCCAAGTTTGATCTTGTTCAACACTCGCTTCTCAAACTCTCCACAACTGTAAAGGGTGTCTCTTTCAAACTAAAATATAGATTTCCAGCCAACTCTATGACAAAGGAGAGTTCCTAAAATACTGTTTCATTCGGTCTCATGAATATTCAAACCTATCCACATTTTACACAAAGAAAAGTAAACTATCTTCACATTGTCATATCAGCCTTACATCAATTTTCTTTAATCAAAAGTGATATGGCATTTCCAGATCATTCTTGATATTTCCAAAGAAGTATATTATCTCATTCATTTTTCTTCCTTTTTTTTTTTTTTCATTTTAATTCAGAATATATTCTTCCTTCACATCATACTATTATTAGATATTTATTACATGCTTCATAGAAATGTTCCATCACTACTTTATCGATTATACCTGTCCAAAATCCTACTAAAAAAATCATTCTTAAAGGAGATAGGAATCTCCAGTGCTATGTCTTCTTTGTTCTATCATGGAGCCATTTTCATGCAAGTACACTCAATGGAAGTGCTAAATGTCATGAACCTGTCTTTATCAATTCTTCGAGTTTTGATATTTTCTTTAGACAGTCATAAACTGAAGCATTTTAAGGTGTTCATTATCATGCAATTTGCACCAGTTTGCAATTGCAATCAGTTTTGAACTGAATTACTTCACAACTTGTTGCAAAAAAAAAAAAAAAATACTTGGACTACGTTCATTTTCTTTGTCAAAAAACTTTTTATTTTTTAAAGGAATGACTGTTATCAACTGTTCATTTTTTAATCACTTTTGAAGCAATAATTATTTCTTTGTCTAATTTGTAGTTTTTATTAACAAAACTGAACAGACTTTTGGAAATTTCATATAACATCCTATAGAATTACATATAACACTTCTGAAGTTAGTCTGCAAAAGATGACAAAATTCAATTAACTATTAATTAACCTATAAAAGAAGTAGAAATCCAAGTATTTCTGCCTGTATCAATCTACAGCAAGCCACAGAAAATTATAAGTTGATGAGAGAAAATTCAATATTCCCTAAAAAATTTTAATTTTAGAAATATAAAGTATAAAACAATACAATTAAATAAAAAACTTATTGGAGCTACAATGCAAGTATGCATGTGTGTATTTGTGCACCGGTACATGTTTCTGAATGTTTATCTATTTCCACTTAGGGATGATAATTGCTTATTTTCTAGAAATATTTACTTCATCAATGACAAAATGATTTTAGTTTTAAATTTCTTCTTTCTCTACTTAAAAAAAGAATTGCATTTGTAGTAGTCTATGGTCTGTAGCTAAAATAGTTGAATGATCTATCTTGCAAGAAGAGTTATAAAGTAATTTCTCTTTAATAAGTTTTTCGAAACATCTACATCATGAGAAGTAATTCTTAATTATTTAAGAAAGTTCGTGTTTCTCTTGGAAGTTTCTAGAATGTCTAGCATTCCATTAACAAAAACAGCTTGCTTGCCATGGTCTTTGCTTCTTAGTCGACTAGACTCTGAGCCATTTACGTCGTTGCTATGCCTGTCTATTTCTCTATATCATATGACTGAAAACCACCACTTAGCTGTTATTTCTGCATTTCTGAACTTCCTTGCATAGATTACTTCATTCAACTAGATTCTACATTTTGATTATGTTTCATCAACGGCCAATGAATAAAATATATCTTTATGTAGTAAATATATAATTCTTAAATTTATTCTTCTTCTTTGTAAGAATTCTTCTAATAATATACATGCAGCCATTTCAATACTTGATACAGAACATATATTCCTCACTACACATTTGATTAGCAATCCCCTGTAGAATTGAATATCATCAGCATTTGTCTTTCTACTTCTATATTGCCTACCTTAAGCTCTCCTTATTGTTCTTCAAATAGAGAAGGATAAATGCAACACATTTTTTTCTGTTTATCCTATTTTTTGGAAACCTTTGACACTATTTTCTCAGTATCCTCTCCAGCATATTTTTAAACCTTTTACAGACAACATGATTACTCATATATATATTGTAACATTGTAGGCTGTCTAGCTTATTAATAATGTTAATTATATTGGTTTTCTGTTTGTAAGAAAAAAATGATGTAATAATATGAAAAATTATTAGCATTTTAGCATCTATTAACCATGACAAAAAACAAAAAAGAGAAATAATCAAGGTTGGTATGCTATTAATTAACCCTAGCTACTTAATTACAAGATCCACCAATTGAACTAGCTCTGTACAAGAAGATCTTTTTTGAGCATTCTTTATATGACATTGAGACCAACATTAGCATCCATTGATCAGCTCTAAATTCTATTTTTAAAATATTACAAATTCTTCTTTTTTTTTTTGATAATTTTACAACACAAACACATTGCAAAAAATAGAATCTTATATAACTGAAAGCTCTGATGAAGATTTTTAGATATTGAAATAACCTGTCATATCGTTGTAAAGGTTGGATAAAATATATTAAATATCTTTTCTATTAGATTTGTAACAGCTCAGATTTCTTTTCTGAAAAGAGCCAGATGCATTACAGATTATCAAAGAATATTTCTATATTGTTTCTTTTTCTTTTTTTTTTTTTGTTAAGTAGCTTCTTTTGTGAATAGATTTTTTTAATTTCAATTGAAATTTAGATCCCAATATTCACCTGAAATCCCAAGTTTTCCAAGTTCACTTCAGTATTGTTAGCTTCTACAAAGGATATCTATATCACGTGAATAGAATTGATAGACAATAATTGAATAGTATTTCCCAAAAGATGGAAGTTCAGTATGGTTTCATTAAGGTACACTTTCTAAAAAAAATTCTCCACCTTCAACATTTAACAACACATTTTCAAAATGCTGCTCAGAGCATATCCTGAAAATGCAATTATGCAAAAACGAAATACGTCCTCTGAGTACAGTCTGAGAAAGCCATTTATCATAATTTAAACCTTTCTAACAATGGAAGAAACTATTCAATGGCTATGTTCATCCATCATATTTAAGCAAGGAAAAGTCATGTTGAATCAGTCTTTTCGTGGTAACCCTTTACTACTACTTTCAAGCTTATTCTCTTTATCTCACGTCTTTAAGGGATTTAATAATTGATCTTTTTGTATTATTCTTAATAAGTTGGTTTAATGAGGAGTAAGGGGGAGCATCCTTAGTGGTTTCCTGAACTGGAAAATATTGAGACATATCTCAATGGAAATAATGTCCTTCGTGCTCATGGAGGTTTGAAGTTAAGAGAAAACAGGTTGAAAGAAAATTTCAAATGAATGTAGTTGTGTAGAAGAAGGGTTGGAAAGTATTTATTACATGTAACTTTTACTCAAACAGTAAAACAGGCTGTTTTGAAAATGAATTTCAAGATATACTCTATATGTAGTTTGTATTCAGAAGATATTTTGCAAGTGTGATTATTTTAATATATTACAAGTATTAAAAAAACACAAAAAAACATATTTTCTTGTATTATGATATTAGAATATTTTTCATATTTAAACATCTAGAGAGATTAATGTCACTAAACGCAATTCTCATCTGGTTTATCTTAGTTCTTTTTTTGCAGCCTTGTAAAAGTCAGACTCCATCCAATAATGTTGAACTTAAAGTTTTTGAACAGTTTTGGCAAGTATGTACTATATAATATTATACATATTATTTGTAGATATGTACACACAGACATATACATGCAAGCACTGTACACAGGCTTATATATACAATAACAAATTTAGCAATTATTTGAGAAATCAGTGGCCAATAATTATTTAAAATCATTATTAACAAATATAAAAAAAATTATAACCTTGTAACATTTTTGCCATTTAAATTATGTTTTTCTAAGACTTTTGAAATAAATATTGCTTTGTAAAAGTTCTTTAAATATTAGTTTCTATGTATTAGGAAGTAAAAGTAATTACAAGTTGCTTACAAGTAAGAATATTTTTCTTAATAACTTACACTATAGCACAAATGTTCTGTACTTTCTTTTCAAAATCAATAAAAATATTTAAGAAGTTCATATTATTTAGAAGGGTCTAGTATTAAGAAAAAGGAAAGTTAATGAAATAGGGATGTTGACAAATATATGAAAACATTGAAAATAAACATTATTATATTTGATGTAGTGAAATAAATTTCGAAACCTTATAATATTAAAAAGATTTATTTGATTTAAAATAAATGAAAAATATTTTCTCATATATGAGAAATTAAATGAATTTCAAAATTACTATAAAAAGTTATTAAATAACTAAACTTGATATATATTTGTATAGACATATGCAATAACAAGCATTACACATTTCAGAGTCTTTTACCATGAAAAGAAAATCAGTCATATTAAAATGTATTTCTCAACAAGAATTTTACTTAATAAGAAATTACATATATATATGTGGAAGTGTCTTTTTATTATAACCATATTTTTCCTGAGTTTTTAGTTTAGATGGTTAGCCAATAGGCAAGTATTAAAATTGCTTTGATAGAGTAGTATTCCAATAAGAAAACAAACAATTTTCAGGATATAACCAATAATTAAAGTTCCATTATAAATAAAATATGTTGTGAAAAAAGAAAGAAGAACCCACTTCCCTAGAGCTAGGTCTGGTACCGAATGCATTTCTATTAAAATAGTTGAGAAAATAGGTTAGAATTTTTAACAAAAAATAAAATCCAAAATGGTTCTTTATTTTCTGTTCACATTTTCTCAATGAAACCACTTCACAATTTCTTAAGAGAAATAATTTCAAACTGAAAGGCGTACTTGTTCTCATTCAGACCAGAAAAATAATAATAACAACAAAAAGTGTGTCTTCAAATAAAGATAAATACTTTATATCTAAAACTTTGCATACATAACTGACACTCAGTCTACGATGTTCAAAATAAAACTGAATAATTAATTGAGAAATAAAAATAATCCCTGAAAAACAGTGCAATTGGCCTCTGCAACCGTTGTGATGGAGAAGGAATTATGGTAGCATTTACTATGAAATGAGACTTTTAAAGTTTACTTTAAAATAATATTAAAAAAGATAAGAACATCATTCTGATTAGAGCAATGCAGAATAGAAGAAGAACCAACAAATTAACTAAGGTAAAAATCCTTTGGATTCTGGTTAATTTGGCTCCACAATTAAGCTCTGCTGATCTATCAAGACCCTCATCTTTATACCAATATGATTATATATACTATTAAAAATTAAACAGAATTTCTCAGCATTTGATTAGGTAATTTCTCTTTTAATCAGATGTCTATATTTAACACTAAGTAATAAAGATTGCTGGAAATCTTCCCAATTAAAATATTATTTGTGAAACTGAAAGAAAAAAAATGAGGATAGCATTAAATAATGAAGACTGAAAATTACAGCATTAAGCAATTAAAGAAGAAATATTGGTGAAAACCTCCATTGAACTCATGATTTTGTGGCTACTGTTGCTACTCTTGCTTTCCAATTATTTCTAATTATTTTTATTATAAAAATAATTGGCAGACCTTAAATATTTGGTCACAGTGTTCTGATAATCTATTTCAACTGAGTACATCAAACGAAAGCAGACAGAATTTCTAAATTACAACAAAACAATAACCTGAACTATTTGTGAAATTGCCAAAATAAACTGTGAAATCAAAGCAAATAGAAAACATTCCTACATATTATTAATGAATTATTAATAAGATTAAAGAAACAACTGGAAAGGCATCAATAATATGAGAAAAAGTCAATAGCAGAGGTATAATAAGACAGCATATGTTGTCAATGGACATAAAATATTTACATTCAATTAAAATTCTCATCTGTGATAAAAGAGTAGCTATGAACAGCTAAATTTATATTCAAATGGCTATATATATATATATATATATATATATATATATATCATCATCCTCATCATCTTCATCATCATCATCAAGTCTTGGAAAACTTAGTTGTCCTACAAAGTTTGTAGATGTGTTTAAGAAGTTTCACTAAGAAAGAGTTAACCTTAATGGTAAACTTTTTGACATGATAATAATAGACAATGGTGTGAAACAGGGTGACATAACAGCACCAACACTTTTCTCCATCTATTTCGCAGCTTGTCTGAGCTATGTTTTTGAGAGTTGCAAAGTGGGAGTTTACTTATGATTTCAGAGATCTGAAACTTATTAACTTGCATCACTTCCACACTAAATCAAAAACTTTTCAAGACATTACCTGAGAGCTGTTGAATGCAGATGGTGCTGATCTTGTTACACACAATGAGGAAGCAGATCATAATGAGTCCTTTTCCTAGGGCTTGTCTATCAGCCTCACAAAAACCAAAGTAATGCTTACTTCTCCAGGTGAGGCTCATGCTGAGGCAAACAACAATTGAGTGTCATCGATAGGTTTCCATATCTTAAAAATAGTATCAGCAAAGATGGATCCCTTGATGTGGAAATCAATCAGAAAATTCAAAATGCCACTTTAGTATTTGGAAAACTAAAGAAAAAGGTACAAGAAGATCAGGGCCTTCATCTAGAAACTAAGTGTATTACTATATGAATCTGAGGTGTGGGCAACCTCCAGGCAGCACATAAAACGTGCTTGAAAGGTCTCATGAGACCTATCTTAGACAGATGTTAGGAGTTTAAGCAGACTTCTTTGACACCAAATTTGGAAATATTGAGGAGAGTCAGTTGTGAAAGCGTTGAGAAGATGACTGTCAACTGTTAAATGCATTGGGCTGGGATGATACCAGGTTGCCCAAGAGATTGTTTTATGAAAAGCTTTCAAATAAAAAAAATAAGGGGGGGGGGCAAGTCATAAGCCAAAGAAGCAATTCAAAGATGTGGTTTAAAGGATGATTTCAAGATTCTGGATATGGACATTAGAAATAGGGGATCCTTACCAATGAATGGAACAGGCAGGTGTAGAATAATCAAAGAAGTTCATGAGAAGTTTGAGGCAAAGCATATTAAACATGTTGAGCTCAAGGGATCTTTTCAAAAAAGGAGAAAGCAGAGAGAGATTCCAGAAGATTTCAATCTAGAATTTAGATGCAGCGTGTGCACCAGAATATTTACATTTTAGACCTGATCTTGTTAATCACCAGAAGCTCACATGTAGTAAGAGAGACACAGGCTGACTATGGTGATCACTTGCTGCAGGGGCCAGGTAACTATGTTTGCCATGTTAGTGGAAAAATTTGTCCTTTGTAAAGTGGTTTGACCAGGCACTGTAATTCTCATCAACAAAATGAGCAGGATGGCAATATTTGTTTCCAGTATCATATTTGAGAGAAAACATGCAGCCCTGGGGCTTACATGCCCAGAGCCAGGTACTTATCAATGACCTTTAAAGAGATGGCAGTATTCTGAAAAGAAGCAGCAGTCATCATCATCATCATCATTTAATGTCCATCTTCTGTGCTGGTATAGTTTGGACGGTTTGACAGGATCTGGCAAATTAAAGGACTGCACTGTCTGTTTGACATGGTTTTTTTTTTATGATTGGCTGTCCTTCATAACACCAACCACTTTACAGAGTGGACTGAGTGCTTTTTATGTGGCACCAGCACTGGCAAGGTCTGTTTTGGCATGGCTTTCATGGATGGATGCTCTTCCTAATGCCAGCTACTTTACACAGCACTAGTACATCAGGAGCTATGAGAGCTGATTATAGATTTATTTAACAATGTGACAGCCATAGGATTATGGCCACTTCACAACCTTCTTAATGTAGTATTAATTTCAAATAGCCAAGAAATCCTGTGTACATGTTGGCAGTAATACGTATGTTCAGTGTTGTACAATAGAATTGTATATTCACAAATTAATGTCTATAAAGAAAGCTAGCTCATCAGATCACAGGAACATCATGGTTACATGAACAGTTCATCTCTAAATATACAAAGTAAATTCACACTTCATACACACACTGAATGGAAGGCTGGAACTAGTTGATTTGGTCAGTGAAAGAGAAGTATGAAGGTCATGACATATTCTGTTGTTATTATTATTATAGACAAAATGATTTTCTTCACTCATGAACACCAGCATCTCAATTAAGTTCAAGTGCTAGATGGAAACTGAGGAATTCACCATCCTTAATTTAAACAAGATAACAAGAAGAAAAAACAGACAAGAGATAAAGTAAAAATAACATAAAAGTATAAGCAAATAATATAAAAAGAATTATTTACTAAAAGTAATTATTCGGGTGGGAAAGAGGGGAAGAAAACAACTGGTGAATTGAAGATTTCACAGAGTTGATGGATGAATGCATAAAGACAGGGAGGTCAAACTAATATCAAGAAACTGTGTTCAACAGCAATAAACTTTTATACAAAGTGAAAAAGGTCATAAAAATATCACATGAAAAGCATTTGAACTCTCAAGAATTGAACTCACACATTAGCTACACCTCAAAACACTTTTCAGCAAATAATCTGGAGTTAACAAAGTACATACACATACATAGAAACACTTACACAGACACATAAATACAAGCAGATAAATGTAATTATACACACAAACACACAGGTACACACGCACTCACACACACATGTATACATCTGTAACTATATAGAAAGTCATAGACAGGTGAGACAACTCACCGCTAATCCCATTCAGGAGTGATGGATATCAATATTTCACCATTTTTGTGGCTTATCAACATTATGCACTTAAATCAAATTGGGGCCAAACTGAATCACCAGTGTAGGAATGTAAAAGACACATTTACAGGCAGGTACACATTTTTAAAAGATAAACATAAATATGTACATAGAATGATATAAACACAAAGATGTATGCATATTAATATATTACATACACATATATATAGCTACATACATGAATATATATATACACAAACATATACATCCATAGGCATGCACATATAAGCACATATATACAAATTCACATGCTGGTGACACGTACAAGGCTCCCACTACAGTCAGTGGAGTGGTTGGCATTAGAAAGAGCAACCAGCTGTAGAAATCATGCCAAAACAGACAATTGGAGCCTGGTACGGCTCTTTAGTTTACTAGCTCCTGTCAAACCATCCGACCCATGCCAGCATGAAAACAGACACTAAGTGATGATCACACACACACACACACACGAGCATGAGTCTACATACACAGACATATTAGTATATCTCCTTGCACAGATGCACATTGAGATAAATATGTACATGTGTGCATACACGCACTTATACAAGCACATGCACAAGCGTATGCATGTATACACAAAGCCAATCACTAAAGATAAGAACACACACTTCTATTAGGTGAATCTACAAAAGCAAAATTGGGAATATACAATACAAATATATTGTATAATGCTGACCATACATATGAATGCTAACATGTCTGCATACTTTCTTGCATACTGAAATGAATACTACATGAAGAAGGTTGTGAAACACATAATCCTATGGAAATCGTGTGGTTAAATAAATATATAATCCCCTCTCATATCTCTTCACTTTATATTTTTATATTCTCCTCATAGAATAATCATATTGCTCAGATTTTCTGGATTTCCAAGGATACCGTACATAACACTACTTTGGACTGATAGTTCAGTCCACAAGAGATGCCTACTCTGATAGCCACACGATTGGAAGAAGAGATCTTCTTTAAAAAACTTCAAGTGATATATGTAAGCATCTGAATAAAATTTATATTAATGGATATATCCTTTTAGACAATTTCCAGAAAATTTATTTGAAATATGCTTTTGTTGTTTAATTTATCTTGAAAAAAGTAATTTTCTATAGTAAGGGAGGAAAGAAAAGAAGATCATATAGTTACAGGAGATAATAAAAGCTACACAATGCAAAAATGGAGAAAAGCAACTTTTATTCAAGATTCCAGCTTGAACAAACCCTAATCTTGAATTGAAAATTTTGAAATGAGACGTAAACTGTAAATGTTGCCAGAATTCTTATGACATGTACATAAGAATTCTTATGACAAGAACATAAGAGATAAATTGCATAGCATGTGTGATTGAGTTGTGATATTCAAATCATGCATCAGATTGTTGAAAAGCTCATGGTGATTGTTAATCTATTGTTGCAAATATCAAGATGCCAATGTTTCTATGGAAGGCCTTGATATAAACTGTAATATCTGTATTCTGGTAGTTGTCAAAATACCTTCTGACAAACTCTCATGTTCATATGTTCTTCAATATGTAATGGTTGGATGCTACTGTTAATGCAAAATGTTACAATTTATTCATTCAATAAAGGATTCTACACAATAAACTCAAATGCATTTGTCTGGCCATTTGCCACTGAGTATAAACTAACAGGATCAAAAGATTGGGGGGGGGGGACAAATAGCTTGCTAAAGAAGGTCCCAAATAGTAAAGAATCATGTACAGTGCATCTTTCCTTATGATGGATCAAACCATATTGGTGATAAATTCCTTCAAGTGTGAGTTCTTGATTTTTTTTTTTGTTCTGCTAATCTGTTATGGCCTTATCCTAATGAAGGCATTGCAATAATCATTTCAGGATCTCAGGATGTTATAAGAACTTCTTAGTGTTGATAATATTTTTTTACAGTTTAGTCAGAGAAGGAAGAACAGGCACCCTCATTCAGTATTCTCGGGACGGCCTTTGAGATTTGTTGGGGAAAATGAAGGAAGAAACCACAACTCATATGTTATTTTCTGACCAGAAATCTGGTCTGAATATTTGCAATTCAGTGAACTTTGCCAAGTGTGTCCAAGGACCAAGTGATGGTGTTGAAGTGAGCAACAGATTCCAAGATAGCTCAACTGCACTAACTTTAATTTTGATATTATTGCTCTTGTTTAGCATCAGTTGGAAACAGTTGTTTGAAATAGATTATCAAACCTTCAGAAGAAAACTTTCAGAAGAGGTTTGTGAATTATCAATCATTTATAGATAGAAATCTCAGAGTGAATGCAATCTCAAAACTGCACACTCAAATGTCTTAATGGTATTTTGCACTTGTTTGTAATGACACTAGAAAGATAATATCATCCATGTATCTCCAAACAAGGTAGAAGTAGCTTATACTAAACATTGGCACTCCAAATCTGATACGTTCATAAATGTGGTGACCAGTAACCCTGATGAGCTAGAAAAATCCATCAGTAATTCAACAACCAATTCAGTTTGCAGAAAATCTGATGTTATATGACACTGGCTCAACATCAAGTCACCAATGATGATTTGAGCATTTAGCGAATAAAATGATGTGTTTAGTAAGACATTCTGAATATGTGACACATAATTATGAAATAAGTTTTCTTAAACCAACTGTGCAGCAATACAAATATATGATGTATACTTTTATTAAGAAACTACTGAAAAATGAATGTAAAGAACAGCAATGCATAGAGGAAGATATTTACATTTTGGATATGGTATTTATGTGAAACTTTAGAATATTAGACCACACACGTTCCATGAAATAGAATTGGAATGCAAGCTCATCATTTCTCTCAGAAAAAATAGGCATTAAACTGACAAGGAGGATAATTTAATTACAAGAAAACACAGCACAATTAAAAAGGAACAATGTAAATGAATGAAAAAAAAAAAGAAGTTAGAATGCAATAAAATGTTCAAGTTAATTTTAACATGCTACAGGAAATAATCAGCAAAAGTTATGGAATATTACTTTTTAAAGTTTTACTAATTAGTTCTTCATCATTTTTTCTGAATGTATTCTTGCTCATTTTTTAAAAACATTACAAAGATGTGTAATGGTTTTGTTTGATAATTAGGAATAAGAAAATTCAGCTCAATTTCCTTTCCTAATTCCTTCCCAATACAACACAATTTGCACTTTGCTGAACCCTTTATTTGTTTCCCATACAAATAAAGTTCTATCTAATTCTTGAAGTTTATAATAGTCTGAAAAAGCAACCTGACCTATAACATTTACATTATAATAAAAAAAAAAAAAGAAGTGTAGGAGTGTGCATTTAAATCTGGAATAAAATATTTTTTTCTAAAATCACAAAGTAAATCTAAATGTCAAGCTAAAAGGATATATCTGATCATGTTTGCAAGCATAAAGACGAGATAGAAACTTTAAACAAATCATCAGCAATGACCTACTAACTTGATCTATGACAAAGTGATGTACAAAGATAAAAAATAATACCCAAGAAGAAAAACAGATTGGATTAAATTATTCTGAAGAGAAGATGTATCATGAACTCTCCTTTGTTAGCAGAAAAGTAATGCTACTCTGCAAAGACTAAATATTTTATCTTTTACATCTATGAATAAACAGTATTCTTAATGTTGTAGAACAGAAACTCTGCTATTAGAGACAGGATAATAGAAAGTGTAGTCCCCAGTTAATAAATGGGTTAAAAATGATTTTGAGGCAGTAATGCCTCCTTCATCACCCTTTGGTGCCTATTTTAGAAGGTTTTTTTTTTCTTTTTATCAAGTCACAATTGTTTTGTTTTTAAGGGGAATGTATATATATCGGTGCAGCAATTTGATGCACTACTTAATTACCTCTACTCTCCCAATAATACTAATTCATACAAAGAAACGTTTCTCGAAGAATGGATTTCATATCCCAAACGCATTACGAATACTATGCAGGGTAAAAAGAAAGAGACCAGATGTCATCCTTGAACATTGACATTTCTATATCAAATGAAATGCTCGTTATCTTTGAATTGATCATGCATTATCTTGCAGCTTCTAGACTTTGATGATATGATTGTTTATTCTTAGATTAACATTGCAGGGTAAACATGAGGAGGGTTGGATGAGGTCCGTTGGTGAACTGAAATACTATAGAGCTACTCCTGCTAACCTACAACTCCAAAGAAAGGAAAACAGGGAGTGGCAGATTACTAAAGGAACTGAATCCAAAGTAACAGATAATTTCACCCAGCATGAACTGATCACATCACTCATCAAAATTATAATACTTGTTACAAATACAACCATAATATAAACTTTGATTTTGAGACAATCAGAAATGAAAGATGGGAAATTCAGATAATTTCCAAGAGTATTACTAACCTAAATTAACTGAAACAGTCGGAAGGACATTTTTTTCCATCTGTCTGCTTATAAATACATTCTTAAAAAAATGTAAATGTCACAACTTTTCATTAAAATTATGGATGAAAGGAGCAACAATAAGAACAATATTATAATGATGATTGTTTTTAAAGCTGTGGTTATCAGAATCAGTGGCACATATCATAAAATGGCCAGAATGTTTTGCTACACCTCAGTATATTATGATATGGAAGCATGTCAAACCATCTACAAGCCTGTATAAAATAATTATGAGTAAGCATGGCCGCAGCTCTCAGCCGAAACTATCAAAAAAAAAAAAAATTTTAATAAAATTAAAAAAAAAATATGATTCAAATAAAAATCCTTGCTAAAAATTTTGCAGCAATACTCAGAAATCATTATTATTAATTAGACAGAAAGTAACAGAAATGGTAGAAGTTTGTTCCTATACATTCTGAGTTCAAATCCCAGTGGAGACAACTTAACCTTTCATCATTCATGGAGTCAATCACATTAGAACCGTCTAGTAAGTACTTAGATCAACATTGTTGAAAATATGCATTCTTTTATCAACATTCAGGCCTGTGCTTATACTCTTTTTGTGTTAGCTTACTGCATTCACTCAAGAGATGATTAGTACGCTTTTGCCTCCTTTTCCACAAATTCAGCGTTTGTTGTATGACTGGGTTTTATCGAACTTTGCTTTTCATCAAATTTGTCCTAATGGTTTCTTTCTGATTAATCATTTAGTTTCTGTGTTTCAGATTTCTATCTGCTAGTCATAACCAATGTGCTTTACTTCCAATATCTTTGATTTATTGTGTTAACTTGTCATGTAAATCCATTTCTTTTCATCTGCTTGTTCTATTGTTCTTCCTTTGGTTTATACATTTTCCGATTGTTTTTGGAACTTTTTGAGTTTTTCTAGCTGCAGACAGTATTCTTTCCTCACTATACAAAGCAGAGTTTTGGCAAACTTAATATTGCAGTACTGATGGGTGTCTTCTGCTTCCTTCCTTTCACAGAACCATAAAACATTGTTGACGTTACTTTTAAATTGGTGCCCGTTTGTGCATTGTGAGCAACCTCTTAGTCTCTTTTTTTTTGTTCAGTTTTGTCTTTGTCTGTTTCAGAAAAGGAGCAACAGTAGTATTGTCATCCCTGCTGCTGCCATTGTCATCAACATTCATGATCAGGATAAAGTATATGAAATATTACCACCTTCAGAAACTGTTACTGTAAGGAATCCACAACACAAGTCTTAATTCTAAGCTTCACCTTTCATTCCTTCTCCTGCAGCTAATACATAGCAACTAAGAGATGCTTATTATCATTATAATTATTAATAATATAAATCCTATTCTATTAAATCTTGCATCAAAACTATAATTATTAACCAATTATTTATGTTTCCATAATATTATACATGAGACTCAACTCCTTAGATAATGTGAATATTGATTCTCAGACATCTTGAAAAGTAATCTAGTCTAGAAATTAGTGATAATTAACCCTTAAGTTGACTGATGTAAAACATGTTCTAGTTTATGGTTTAAATATTTCATTTCGTAGCTTGTTTCACCATAACCACTCTTTTTCTATATTCAAGTAAAGTACCAGGGCAATGTTAGGTTAAATATTAATGTATTGATAATTTTTGCATAATTAATACAATTTCTGTTTGAATCACAACACAGATTGTCATGTTATATATAATCAAGATCTTTATACTAAAACTGCCTTTTCTAAATTAATTTTTTCATAATCAAAATTAGCCCTTTATTTTTCTCATTTAAAAAGTTTTATTTCATAAAGACAAGAAGAGGGAGGCTAACTTAAGTAAAACACACTTTAATTGGTGGAAACAGAAATAATTGTATTCTTTTCATTTCAATAATTTCCCTTTTGTTCCTTTTATTTTATAGTTAATTGATGTAAGTTTTATGAAGTGAAATGGATAGATTTATAAATTTGAATAGTCTTCTATAAACAATGTTGAACATCAGTTCAGCAATAAATAATAGCTCAGGCTACCAGTGGTGCTTCAACCATGCATTTACTGTAGCCTAGGCAATCACGATACCATTTAAACTAAACAAGCTTTCCAGTTTTCATCTTCTACATAAGATGCTTTAATCATACAACACTTTGTATTATGAGCTATACTTTATAGCTGAAGTAGCATTTGCAGAAAACGAACTGGGAGATTATTGCTTCATTTGAAAACAGGTGGGGTTTGACATTAGGAAGGATGTCTGACCTTGGAAAATTCTGCCCCAACATACTAACATCTGCCCCATGCAAGCATGGAAAAGTAAGCATTAAATCGTTAATGTTGATACTAATTCAATGACTTCTGATTGCAGACAGCTCAATCTTAAAATAAATCCTCATCACCATCATCATTGCTTTAGTGTTGCCTTTTCCACGTTGCCAGTGCCGGATTTTCGAGCGAGATCGTTGCCAGTGCCCCTGGACTGGCTTGTGCGGGTGGCACATAAAAGACACCATTTCGAGCGTGGCCGTTTTCGTGCGGGTGACACGTAAAAGCACCCACTACACTCTCTGAGTGGTTGGCGTTAGGAAGGGCATCCAGCTGTAGAAACTCTGCCAAATCAGACTGGAGCCTGGTGTTGCCATCCGGTTTCACCAGTCCTCAGTCAAATCGTCCAACCCATGCTAGCATGGAAAGCGGACGTTAAACGATGATGATGATGATGATGATCAGGCAAAATTTGTAGAGGCAAATTTGTTTTACCATGTGGTTGGTAAGTAAACGTCTTACCACTCAGTCATACCAGCACCTTTAAAGGTTATGTTTTCAATAAAGTATACTTCTTTTAAAAATGCAAATACCTTAAAGATGTTGTGATTTAATGATCCATTAGTTCAACAATCCACCCCTTTGATATCTCAGTAAATGCACTGCCAATGGTTCTAAAGAAATTATATATATATTACACCTGAAATTAGTTCTTGGAAAATTATGATAATGACAATCATGCAAAATAGTAATTTGAAGATTTAGCAGCTCTCTAATATCCTGCTGGGGATTTGAAGAGTATTATTATTTGATATTGAAAGGAAGTTCTTTAAAAGGTTTCTAAAAGCGGTTATAAATGAATCAATAAATAAAACTTTTCCACATCACGTTCACTTGGAAACAGCAAAAACTTAATGTAAATCTGCATTCAATGTGTCGAGTGATGAAAAGTAAGGGAAAAAAAAAACAAAAACATTATTTTAGGACAGACAGGCAGGGGGTGGGGGAGGAAATTTAGTATTTTTTATGCTTACAAACTTCTTTTCCTTACCAATTACATGCAATGAAGTGTGAAGATGGAAGCAAGACTAAATCAAATCAAAGAAGATAGAAAGAAATCATGCAAAAGACAATTTATTGGTTAGAACATAGGGAAAATGCTTTCCTCAGCCAGTCTTTCCTGGAAAAAAAATGCTAAGTAAAATGCTTATGTTCAGTAAAATAATACATCTTGTAAATGCATGGCTCAATGAGTTAGTGAGTTGGTAATGAAAGCAGAGCAAAGGGAGTCGATAATGTCATGAGACTCTCTCTATAGTACCAGTGTTTGATGGCAGCTACTAAAGTAAATGAAAGCAAAAATATAGACACACAAAACAAAATATACATAGGAGTTCAGTTAGAATCCTTATTCTTTATGCTAACAAAATGAAATTTATCAAGATAAGACTCATCTGGGACAATAGTGCATTATATTTGCAATGCAAATATTGATTCTTACATAAGTATGAAACTTGAAAAGTAAGTAACAGGAAGTTGGACAAGAAAAAAGATAAAAGGTACTGGGGGATTTAAATAAAATGGCTCCAGCTTGGCTTGAATCTGAGTAGCCAATTGGAGCTTAATCTAAATCTGAAGAATTTGAACCAATGAAAATAAGAAAATCACAAAGTGTGGAATTATATAAAATTAGTAAAAACTAAGTGGCTCATTAAATTATTGTCTTCATTTTATGTGATCTTAACTATCTTTTAATTGTCAGTTATTTTTGCAAACTGAAACAACATAATTTAAGAATCTGTATTCAAACCAAGCAAAAGAAAAAAAGAATCAGTTGGGAATCCTCTAAAAGAAATGTAAATCAATGTCTAAGAGAGAAGATGTTATGATTGCACTATTTCCCACAAATATTTATTAGGTCATTTATGAATGTCTAACACTTCAGATATGATATTCCAGGGTACCAATGTCCACCTTCACATCTGTAGCTTCTTCAACAATAAATAAATAGGTTAATGCTCACAGTATAGGTAAACTATGGAGAATCAAAATGCAAACAATTTTAAACTGTTCTTTCCACTAAAGTACACCACCACCACCACCCCTTCATCATCATCATTTAGCATGCATGTTCCTTGCTGGCATGGGTTAGATGGTTTGACAGGATCTGATTTGTCCAAAGACTGCACCAAGCTCCAATGTCTTCTGCATTGGCATTAAAGATTAACATGTAATGGAAGCAATAATGCATATTTAATTACAAATATAATGAGCTAAAGGAAATAATTCAAAAGAAACAATGGTATGAATTTAGATAATTGAATTAAAAGGTTAGGAACAGGATGTCAATAGGCAAAAAGATCCTTAATTGAAATGTTCTTCTCATTTAGAAGGGAAAACAATGACAGCAGTTGTTATTATATAACGTGACTTAATGAAAAACAAAGATAAATTCAAGAAAATAGCAATTAATCTCTCAAAGTTTATTTACATATTTAGGGAAGGAAAAGTTTGAGCTTTGTTTGAAGGTAGCTCTGGGCGTGTTATCGGTGAACTGAACTTTATCAGCATAGTATATCGTCTAATTAGGTTTCCCAGCCAGCTGACATACATCTTTACAAAAATAGGAAAAGGTTGGTTACAATTCTGCTGATAAGGTCTGTTAGATCAGGATATGTCCATAGTTGCTCTCTTGCTAGCAAATACAGAACAGATATTCCCTAAGTACATAAATTAACTTTGAAAGATTAGTGTTCCTAATTTTCAAGATCATAAACAATTATCACAAAGTTTCTGTATTATTTCTCTGGCTAAGAGCAAAATTTCAATTAATTAAAAACCTTTTTGCATACAACATTTAAAGCATCACCCTTTAACTTAATTATGCAAAGCTATACTTTTGATAAATTACAAAATCATAAAAGATTATAATAAAATAAACATTAAAATCTTTAAAAGTGACAACTTTGCTTGCTTTAGCTACATAAATTTTTCTCTTTTAAAGGGAACTCAACTAGAAAGTTATGAAGAATGCATTCATAAAATATTGCCAGTTAACAAAATTAAGGTGTTATTTTTATTTAGATAAAAAAAGAAATCTGAAAATCTGTGACTCAATTAAGCTCAGAAATTACAACTTGAATGTTGTTCCATATCCAAATGGCTTTTGAAGTACAAATATTGAGAAATACTCTCAATGCTATAAGGAAAATACCTTATTTATGAATAATGTTCTTTTTACAAATGATGTACAGAGCTAGAAATAAATATAAAACTAAAGAAAAGCATAATACTTCAAGACAAATGGAATATTAGTTTGAACTAGCAGCTTTTTGGATATTAAACAACAGTTTATATTGGTTTCTGTTAGACCAGAAAAGATATTACATAACATTTAGAAAAGTTTTCTTTATGTCAAAAATGATAAATAATGTCAAAATGTAAAAAATATAAAAATAAACAATAGAGTGTGTGTATACATATATAGACATATAATAACAGGTGGGTTTGAAATACTGTCGCTCGTTATCTTTTGTCTTGTACTCAATTCCTCAGGTATATTGTGTACTAGATTAAATCTATCCTATATTAAGTTCTCCTCACATATCTTTGTCTCATCAAATACTACTTTTCAACACTTACCAAAGCTAAAACAATAATTCGTTATATGCAGCTTGGAAACAACTGCTTCCTCAGCTTTTTTTACAACTTCTCTTCTATACTCAAACTGTATACTTTGCAAAGATACAATTTACATATACACATTACAAACTCAAGTATGTCTGCAAGTGTACATGTGTGTATGTGTTTCTTTAAAAAAAAAAATCAATTATTTTCACACCCTTGCACCATCTGGACATACATTTGGGAATTTGATAAGATTTAATCTTACTGTTTAAAACACACAAACTAAACACGTATAGCAGCCTTAAGAATTTAACTAGTTCTGTGAACCTACTTACTTTCAATGTGCTGTGTTAAAATTTAGAACTTTTTCAATCACTGTAACTTATTTTTCTTTCACAATGGCATTTTTAAAGAAAAGCACTTGTCTCATTTTCGTCCCTCAACCTATCACTGATTAATGGCTTTTGATGATCATGAAACATTTAAGTTGCTCAGTTGCTGTTGTTAGCAAATCCAAGATTTCTATCGGTGAATTATAGATGTATTGTAGAAAATCAGCGTCTGTTGTAGCTTTGTTTAGAAAGTTATATTCTATGCTTAAGGAGAAAAAAAAGTCCTTGAATAAATTATCTTTTGAAGTTCAAAGTAGTTAGATCTCATCCATGAAACATTGTACCTCACAGACAAGATGTGCTCTGGGACATATTTCTGGCATATGCTTTGCATAACAGAGATGAAATATTCTAGTTTCACGCCAATGTCTGGTGTGGAGAGACATTTTGGCCAGTCCTGTCTGACAATCCCTGTTTGGATCGATTTCCAGTCTGCTTTGTGAAAGTTTGGATTGGAGAGACTTTAGGCGCTATACGTTTCTGGCTACTTTTGGCCCATACATAGGCAGCTCTATTATATTGTGATCTGAGATTAATGTCGGTATCACTTTCACATCATGAACGATGTCCATATTGTTTGTGAAGCAGAGATCCAAAATGTTATTTGCCCTAGTTGGTCTGAATACAACTTGCTCCATGAATAGGGCATTGGTGAGGTTGAGCAGGGACTCCACTTGTGCTTGTTTGCAATGAGTCATTCCTGAGAGCATGAAGCCTTCAGGCCATTTGACATTGGGGAAGTTGAAATCACCCATAAGAAATATGCTCACTTGGTGCTCCAGTTTCATGAGGATTTCTTTAATTTTTGTGAGGCAGTCTTCAAACTTGCCTATGTGGTTTGGAGCATCTGGTGGGCAATATGTAGTGCATATGATTATATTGTGTTGTTTTGTGCATACAATTAGAGTGTCACATACTGAATTTGAGTATGACAGTAAGACCTGGGGTGTGAGGTCGTCACGGATGTATACAGCAACTCCACCATGGCTCCTTTCCCTTCTGTCTGTTCGCAGTATGGCATATTTGGGTACGTGTACTTCTGCATCCTCTATATCCGGGCTCAGATGAGTTTCCACGAGTGCTATGCATAGGGCTTGATTGCATGCAGCAAGGTCTCTCAAGAAAAACATTTTACTTTTGTTGTTATGATCCAAAAGGCCCCCCCAATATTCAGTAACAATATTGGCGTGACGACTGTGCAGGCATTAGGGGAGGCCATCCAGTGTAATATTAGCAGAAAACAAGATATAGACACATCCTTTAGCTTGCCCACGTTAATTTGTATATTACAGAGATTTGGGGGGAATATCTCTAAGTTTCCTTCTCCAGTATGTTTAGATACTAACATTACTTATTAGTAACTTATGTATAAACTAAGAAACAATGTTTAAGTAGCTGTAAGCTTCTTATCTTTGGACATCATACAAGTGAAGTTAAGTAAATTTTCACATGAATTAACAAATGTTAAACCAGTTAGGTTCAAAACTTGTGTTGTGTTGCCAATAACTTGGGTATATCCCAAAGCTTCATTCCACACAGCACAATCATACATGTTTTGGAATATATATTTAGAGAGAGAGAGAGAGATTCCATTACTGTAGGAACCAGAAGGAATGCACACAAGTGTGAAAATCAGAATAATGATGGCATGAAATCATTAGCTTCAAATGGAGAAATAAACTCTAAGAGAAGCATTGAGAATATTTTGTTTCATTCTTGTTCACCCAAATGGTGATAACAGGGACACCCCCACCCCCACCACCACCACCACCGCACACACAGTACAAATAAGCTGTGAGGAAATCTGAATAATAAGAGGAATGAAATATATGTGTGTGAGAGAGAAGACTGTGGTGATATGGGAATCTGATGTGTATAGAGGATGACAAGTGTATAATGAGGGGGCCAAGCACCAAAGCAAATGGAAACTCTGAAAGAAGAGAACCAAGAAAGATTAGGGATGAAGTGGTAGAGACGAATCTCAAGATGTTACATCTCATGAAGGATATAACATAGGAGAGTGCCGAGTGGTGGCTTAGAGTGCCGAGTGGTGGCTGAGAGTGCCGAGTGGTGGCTTAGAGGTTGCCAGTCAAGATCCAGCCACCCGTACAAGCATTGTGAAATAAGAGTTACTACAGATAGAGGCTGTGATACATAATATATATCTCCAACTGGATTTTACTCCTTTTGTTCTTGCTAAGTCTCTCCATCTGCTGCCCACCTCATCTTTTAATCACTCCTATCTATCATGATGGGCATCATTTCACCCATCATCTTACTTCTACAACAACAATTGATGGGCTACGTTGCCTTTGGTTCTTCAACAATATGAAAATAAATCAAAACTTGAAACTTAGATTTTCAGAGCAAGAGTAGAGTGTGGGCTGACATTATAATAGTGTCAAAATGCAGATACTACCAAAAGTCCAACGAAATAAGACTATTATAAGCAACACTCAATACAACATGGAAGAAAGGCTGGATAATCAAGCCCCGATATAACCACAACATTGCACCAATAGAAACTTAGGTTTATTAGTATCTCTTTCTCTCTCTCTCTCATATACACAAACATTATTATAAATATGTGTATGCGTGTGTGTGTGCGTGTATATCTATATCTACATATCTATATATATATATATGCAGGGGTTGGACAAAATAATGGAAACACCTAGCATCATAATTTTGAAATATCTATAAAACCATCAAAAGCTTGTTTATTTTTATGTTTTTTGATTTATTATTAGTGTTGCTTAATATGTTTTGCTAAAATTGCTGTTTCTTTTTAGATATCATCAGAAAAAGGTAATTAAAATTCATTAAAATGACAACCAAAACTTTCAGATAGGGACCGCCGGACTCTTACACGAAATGTTAGAAAGGATAAAAAAAGTACAGCTTCCAAAAAATACAGCAGAGCTTAATGACCTCAAGAACCCAGTTTCCACAAAAACTGTTTGCCAGGAGCTGCACAAAGCCAGATTTCACAGGAGGGCTGCAATCATAAAACCACTACATTCAAAAACAAACGTTGCAAAGCGTTTAGAGTGGAGTAAAAACCTACAGAATTGGTCCCTAGAGCAGTGGAAGAATGTTATTTTCTCAGACGAGTCACCCTTTACCTTACTTCCGATCACCAGCTGAGTATACATGTGGAGACAGTCAAAAGAAGCATTTGACCCACACTGCCTTCTTCTGACTGTTAAACATGGGGGAGGATCTGTGATAATCTGGGGAGGGCTATATCTTGGAACTCCGCTCGCCCAATGATTTCCCTTCATGGCAGAATAAATAGTCAAGACTATTTAAGCATTTTATTTGATCAAATTCATCCTATGGTTGCGGAACTGTTTCCGGAGGGAAACGCAATCTTTCCAGATGTCAATGCACCAATTCACACAGCTAAAGTTGTTACTGAATGGCACGAGGAACATTCTAGTAAAGTTGAACATCTTATCTGGTCACCACAGTCCCCCAGATCTCAATATATTATTGAACATTTATGGTGAATTTTAGAAAAACAAATAAGGAGTCGATACTCTACCATTATCAGTACAAGGACTGGAAATTGTTTTAGCTTAAGAATGGACAAAAATTCCTTTGGAAACAATTCAAACTTTGTACGAGTCCATACCTCGTAGAATTCAAGCTGTAACTACACCATATTAAAATAAATTTGTTTGAAATTTTAAAGTGTTTCCATTAATTTGTCCAACCCCTGTATATCTCCACATATGGACATAAATAGGGAGTTATAAGAGATAAATCATGCTGAAATTTCTATTTTTGATTTTTGTTAAATTCAGCAGACTGATTCAGTCTAAAAACCTTAAACTTCCAGGATGCTGAACTCAAAGTTAAATCCAATCCACTACAAGTTTCTTGTCAAGATTCTTCAAAAAAGGCTAGAACAGGAAATGATTTCATTTGTCTCAACTGGCATTTCTTTTTTTACACCCTGCCAAAGAAAAGAGACTCTGCTTAATTCAATTAAATAAATTTGTTAAACAGTAAACCACTCTGTCAGAGACCAAAATTTTATTGACATTTTTTTATGCATTCTAATATGCATCAACTCTCACCAACTAATGTACAGAGTGCTTAGTTGATGTATGGTTTTTACCAGTTCCAAATGGGGCACATTCTATATATATTTATGACAGAATTAACTGAGGATTAAATATGAAACTAGCAGTTGAAGTCTGTGGAGTCTTAGCTTCAAAATAAGTGCAATAAACTACTTCTTGTATTGTGGATGCTACTTACTTTATCTATTTTGTAAGTACAAGAATTTATTGTATTACATAGTAACAAATTTGATATCAGAATAAATAAGTTCATAATTAAAATGAACAAATGTTTAATAGCAATGAAGTGAATCACTCACTTGATAAAAGGTAGGCTGCTCTAATGATGTGCCATAAATGTGAACTTGTGACCATGGATATATTTGGATGGAGAATCCAATTTAATTTCTCTCATCTGATAAGCAGCAGGTGTGACAAGCTGCTACTATTACTAACAGGTATCCCTAATCACTGATGGTGAGACAACATACAACAGACAATGGTATTTTACAGCAAGATGATTCTTTTGACAAGTTGATGCTGCAGAATATGGCTCCATCAACAAACCTGAAGTACAAATCATTCTACACACATCAGCAATTCCACATGAAGAGCACAATTTTATTACATCACATAACACCCACATATGAAAGTATGTTGGCTGAATTATTACCACATGCATGCTATACACACAGTACACACACTCATACACACACACACACACACACACACACACACACACACACAAATGCCCTATCATGTACACCAGTAATATCACTTGAATGTGCATGTGTATACATACAAACCATATACACAAATGTATATACACTTCATCAACAGACCTAGTAGAATACTGAAATCACATCTGTTCCAGAAAATTTCATTGAATTTCATTTAAGATTTTCCTGACTCAGATGTTGGATCTTTTTCATATTAGTAATCACTTTATTTTACCAATCAAACTTGTTGCTATTAAACTCACATTAGCAAATGAAACATAAATATTCCTATTCTGTACTTATTATAGGATAAAGCAATCTAGGAATTTTTTCCATGTATTGTCATGGGTTGAATCTATATTTTCTATGCTAAATTAAAATACAGGTAAGAATGCTTTAATTTTTTTAAAGAAAAAAAAAAAAAGCATCAAAATATTTTCTGAGAAAAAAATCCTGTTACGCTAAAAGTTCCTTTTTATTTGTTCCTTTCACTTTCAACTTATTTTGCAGCAACGGAAAGGCCACCTGACAACCAGAACTAACAGCCAAACTACATCAGTGTGTCCTTCCTTGGTGTTGGAGAAGAGTGAAGGCTGTGAAATAGCTCTTTCCTCTAGAACAAAAGAATGTAATAAAAAAATGAAGTTCTAAATACACACACACAAAATAGGTTTAGTGATCACAGTTACACTGCTGCAGACCATAGACATGCTTAATCAGGCTGACCTGGGGCTAAATGACAATAACAACAACAGCACTGCAACTAAAACTGAAAGTGTCTTTTATTGAAATACATAACTATATGAGAAGTAAAGAGAACATGATATTAATATACATTGATGTAAATCAAAAGAAAGAGAGAGAAAAAAATACCCACAAAAATCTAAAAGTTGATTCTGTTACAAACATATTTCTGAACAATATTATTAAATTGTTAAAGGGATATTGGGGAATTTAGAACAACAATTATTACTTAGAAGACCATATTGATGTTTGAAAATGTTAGGCATTAAGAAATATTCCGTTCAAAAGTAAGAGAGGAAAAAAAATGCTGAAACATATAATAGTAAGTAGTGAATAAAGATTTGCCTGTCAAATGTTATTATGTAAAAATCTGAGTAATCTGAAATAGTTTTGGTATATTTTAGAAGCGCTCCAAGCAGATGACAACTTAAAATAAGTGGAAGAGATAGCAAGGTACCATACTCAATAAGAATAAGAACAATCGCAAAAATGGTATGTGGAAAAGAAAAAAAAAATTAACAAAGTAGCTGATCAATAAAGAGGGTGAGGAAGAAAGATATCTATAAAAATCGAAGAAAATCCATTTATTGTTCCTATCAAATATTTCAGGTGACAAAAACAGATGAGTTCCAGTTGTAAGTTGAAAGAAATAGACAGTTAGTCCCTCAAGTATATCCATTATGGAAGAGAGTATAACTTTGTGGAATGGAGACAAGCAGTTATTGTAAGAATACAACTGTCTGTGTTCATAAGAGCAAAAGAAAAAAATCTTTTGTTCTTAATCACTCATTTTAAACACTTTAGCATACACAAGTATAGAAACTTGAGTACATAAAGACATTAGTACGCATGCATAGATAGTTTAGAATCATAATGCATGCATACATGCAAGAATATACTTATTAAAGGAAGCAAAGGAAATAAATTGGTGATAATGTATATTTTCATAGAGTTAATAAAGACACAAAAGAAAAAAAGAAAACAACTGAAGAGCTTTGGAAGAAGAACAATAGCAGAGAAAATTTAACCATTTGGGAACAAAGGTTACTTGAGTTTCGAGCTCAAAGAAGACATGACTGTCTTTATAAGATATAACAAGAAAAGAGATGTTATTAATTCTGAAAAAAATACCTAAAATTCATTCAAAATAAAAAATTTTCAAAGTGATCACTGCTTTCTTTGGCCTAATTTTGTAAATTAACTTAGTGGTCATCTAAGGATTTGTATTAATAAAACTTCTACTATTGTGAATATACTTCAATGAAGTATCATCATCATCATCATCATCGTTTAACGTCCGCTTTCCATGCTAGCATGGGTTGGACGATTTGACTGAGGACTGGTGAACCAGGTGGCTGCACCAGGCTCCAATCTGATCTGGCAGAGTTTCTACAGCTGGATGCCCTTCCTAACGCCAACCACTCCGAGAGTGTAGTGGGTGCTTTTATGTGGCACAGGCATGAAGGCCAGTCAGGAGGTACTGGCAATGGCCACGCTCGAAATGGTGTATTTTATGTGCCACCTGCACAGGAGCCAGTCCAGCGATACTGGCAACAATCTCGCTCGAATGTCTTTTCATGTGCCCAAGTGCCAGGAAAGCAATGTCGGTAACGATCCCACTCAAATGGTGCTATTTATGTGCCCCCGGCACGGAAGCCAGACAGCTGGTGCTCTGGCACTGATCACGCTCGGCCGGTGCTCTTAGTGATTTACTGGTACTGGTGCCATCACAATTTTGCTTTCGCTTGAACCAACAGGTCTTTGCAATGAAAGAGACGTTGGCATGGGTGCCAGTCTACAAATTTAGTTCGATTTCGATTTCACTTGCCTCAACAGGTCTTCGCAAGCGGAGTTTATCTGAAGTATTTCTGAAGTTAATAATTTGAAACTAAAGTGTAAATGTAACAAATATGAAGTTGTACTGAATCATTTGATGATTAAGTTTGGAAAAGGAAAAGGGAAAACATAAAGCCCTCGATTATTTATAATGCTGACTAAATCCCCTATCCTGTCTAACACTACCACCTGGTCCTTTGGTGCTTTTAACAAAGCCTGTTCTGTTTGCAAGCATTCATTCCACAACTGTGGAAAACTTTCCTGCCCAGTCCATCATGCTTGAAGGTCTTGAAAAATGGTCACAGAAACTACCCTTCCTCTGCTGACTAATTCATGTAAGTAAATAAATAATAAATAAAAATGAAAAGCGACAGGTGTATTTAAAAATGAAAGCATTGATGCAAGTATTTCACAATCACCAGACTAAATGAAAAAAACCCCCCAAAAAAACAAACATATTCCAACAGACAATTGACATAAATTGTCTCATTTCTAACATTTCAAATAATTTTCACAGGACACAAGGATATAAAAACTTATGTAACACATAAGAAAGCGATATTCTAGTTAGGAAAAACGACATGTTGTACTGCTTGGCATTCATGCCAGAAGCTCTATTGGCTTGCTGTGTCCCCAAAACATGTACCAAGAGTGATAAAAATCAAGTATCCAGTCAACATCATGGTGTTTGGAGAGATCACTAGTGATGACAATGTTATGCTTCCATTCATCTTCCCACATGGCTTCAGAGTCAACATGGAGGCCTATATCAAGTACTGCTGCCCTGGGTCAAGAGGATGGCTGCTGAAAGACCTTATGTCTGGCAACAGGACCCTGCACCATGCCACACAAGCAGGAGAACCTAATCATGGCTGCCAGACCATTTCTGCTGCCACATCACCCCTAACATCTGGCCATCTAACTCCCCATGCTGCAAGGTATATATTAGAGGAAAAAGGATAATAAAACCAAGGCAGGACAAGTTATCTCAAGTCATTTAAAATATTTAATTAGAGTAAGGTGAACTTGAGGTAATTAATTAATTGTTGGAAGTCTTACAGCTGTTTCTGGGATATCCCAAGTGATAGGTTAGCATCTCCATACACTGGGTATCCTGTCATCAGAGACAAGGTGAGTATGTATTAAAGTTCTAGATAGGGAATTCACAGTTTATAAGGAAAGCAGTAAACAGAAGAATAAAGAGTAAAACAGTAGATATTCTTTTATCTACTGTTTTACTACTGTTTAAATGACAAGTTAGATATATAAGTTAGAAGTGATTGTATACACCCACTTGCACTCATACATGTGAGTTGGGTGTGAGTGGGTGTACAAATGGGACAGAAACCCTGGGGCAAATCAATGCTTTGAGGTCTATATTGCTGTTAAGAGGGCTCTGATTACAGTGTGTGTAATAACTAAAAGCTCTCTCTCTCTCTTTCTTTGCATTTGTTTGAAGTTTCCATAGATGGTCCTTTCTCAAATGAACTGCCTGCTAAACTGAATTCAGGAAGCGACCTCAACCACACACAGGCACACATTAACAGCTTTTGCTTATAACAAGATTTCATTTACTTCAAGTGAATTCGTACTTCTACTTTGAAACTTATGGGAAAGTTGAATGACTATGACTGATAATGTAAAGAATTTTGTGCAAAACACGAAGTTGTTTCACTTATATAAAATGATATAAAAGATTTTAAACATTTTCATTAGTATTCTTCTATTTTGGGATATGCCTGAGAGTGGATTTCCATTTTTTCTTTTGTTAAGATGCATCTTTTTCAGAAAATTATAAAAGAAATAATGATATTATGCTAAATAAAAAATTCTTTTGATAAAGTAAATGAAATCTTCAAAAGGAAAGAAAAGATTTCTATTTTCTGTAACACAATAGAAGATATCTTGATAAAATTTAATTGCTGTGAAATTATCTCTGGCATGGACAGAGTGATGCCTTAGATTTGATCCAATTAGTTCTGAAGTTAGTTATCTAACCTTTTTTGTTTTCAGATTCTAAAGGTATAAGAGTTGGAGAGGAAAGAATTCTAGAACATAATAAACATTTTTAAAATATGGACAACATAAAACTAAAAGTAATGTGATTAAAAAAAAATGATGATGTAGATTTTGTGGTTAAGGTATTGTTTGTGGATGGAGTTGTATTTTATTGATATAGACATAATGTTAGTGATATTGAAGAAATATATTTGTGGGAAGGTATGTATATAAAAAAAAAATATTGCACAATATGGATTGTATAAGTAAAAGCACAACAAAGTCAAAGACCAATCTCTTCAGAAATGAGAAGAGCAGGTATGAGTGTGTAAATATATAAGGTGCAAAAAACATGACTAGGTGGCACAGTGTCATTAGGACACAGGTAAAGTATGTGTACTCACTTTTCTTTTAGATTACATCATGAACACACATTTAGATTTGAACTGAGAATATTAGGTATGAAAGACAGAATAACACAGAATTGACTTATAGAGAATATGACAATGTAATTTTTTACTATACTAACAAAATAAACATTAAAATGGAGACAATAAAATTGGGATGAAAGCTGATAAGTTGGGAGTAAAAAAAAACCTAGTAGTTCTCTAAAAGGAATTGAGAGTGATAGTAAATTTGGTATAATAGATTAGTCTAAAAATCAAAGATTGTTAACAAATTAGTACTAACCAGTTGCTAAAATAAATTTAATCAACTACACAAAACTAGAAGAAATAATGATGTTTTTTAGCAACAGGAGTAAAATAACCCCACAAAAGTAAATATTAGTCACTTTCAATAGAAAAGAGAAATGTTTATGAAATGGTTAATATATATGATGTACAATTTTTTTTAAGGAAGAATATAAGGTAAACAATAAAAGAATCGTGAAGTATATTTGCCACTTAAATGTGGCTAACCACTAAGGGTGAATGCTACTGTAGCTTGTAGCCCCGGGAGAACACCTTCTCCAGCTGGCTATTGACACACTTTCTGTGCCCTATCAGTATACCTCATTCAGAGATTTATTATATAATAAAAGAGTCCTTTCAAATTTAACTGGAGTGAACTTGTTAAAATAATTCATTGACGTATAAAAATAAATAAAAGCTTTATAAAGGCGATTTTTAGAGAAAGTAATATTAGTGCCTAAATAATATCTAGTTTTGCACATGCAAACAAATTTTGTGATCAATATTTTATAACTAGAGATATTCCACAGAAAAGGAAAAAGTAAAAAAAACAAATTTTTTAACTATCAAAAAATACATTATCAAATCTTGCTAAGTAGAATTTAATATTGAATACATTTTTATGAAAATTCAGTTTTCAAACCTAAGAAAGATGAGCAAAGAGATTTACTTTCAATTGTCAGTAGAATCCAGTATCAAAATGTATTATTTATTTAATTTTAAAATCAGTGTTTGTTTTTCATCATTTTATCTATTTATTTATTTTTTTGTATTAATATCCAGAGGTTACTGTCTCTTAGGTCCAAAAGTGAACAGAGAAGTTAATAAATATTTACAAAATGATAAACAAGACCAGAAGAAATAATTTCATTATATTTGACATTTTAAAGATATCTGATTCTCTGCATGTCTTCTGCAACTATTGAAAATAGATGAACTAGTTTGACTTTAGAGTAATTTAAGATAAATCTAGGAAAGTAGCAAATGTCAAACAGTAAGAACTGATTAAGAGCTCAAGTTATTTATCCTTTGCAGGGAATAAATACAATTTCTTTCTCAAACTATTATCAGTGTAATTAGTTGTCAGAAAACTTAACCTTTCATTCTTTCCACATTCTTGACTTAACTACTCGGGCAATTTTATTTATAGAACCGGAATGTTTTTAACAGGTTATAAAGTCAGATTACTAAGTTCAAATTCTTGAACAAGCTTATGCGTTGCATCCATATACGAGATACAATGCTATTCTTGCATCCTTAGTTCACAGAAAGATGCCACTTCAGCATTAACAGCTAAGTATTAAGAAATGTATACTGACTACATAAAAATTGATCAGTTCTTATAAGACAAGTTAACGTTTCAGAACTGTCCCCTCTCTTGTGGCAAATTTAACCAGGAAATTTTTTATAAAGTATTGGAATTCATAAACAAAACATAAGAACTAATAATCTAGAAGAACAGTTTTGTGACATTCGGCACTGGACACCAATGATTATTGATATAAACAAAGTAGGGTGTAACAGATATAGATATTTTAGTACTTCATTATATAGTCTTACACATTTCCAAACACATTATAAGCAAGTAATTAATAAAACAAAACAAGAATAAAAAAGCAAACAAACAAGGAAATGGAAGAGTGACAGTTAATAATTATATTTGCAGCCATACCCTTTGCAAATGAGACACTGTGACATCAAAATTAACAAAAAATAAAGACAGCAAAGAATTTCTGTCTGTGAACAAGGCTTACACAGAAGAGAAGACATTAATTACAATGTTTTATCAAATGAAAATACTCTTTCTTCTGCATCAAGACAAAAAGATGACCACTGAACAACAAAGAGCTACTTGAGAAATTTGAAGAGAATATGACCCTTTGTGTCTGTAAAAATTCAAGGAATTTCTTTTTTTATTTTCCATTTTATTTTATAAATGAATACTAATAGGCAACCTGATAGTTGCATGCTTTAAAAAAAACAAAAAAAATTGTAAGAGAAAAAAATTCAATAAAGATACAAAATTGAATTTAAATTAAACATAAAATGTTTAGTGATACAGTATTATCATATATATTAACATAGTAGCAAGGATAAGATTTTATACAGTTCGAAAGATAAAGTAAAAACGGGATCAGTCGAGATATAAACCCCTTCTCTACTTCCACATTATTTGATTTAATGCACACCCTCTTTCCCATTCTTAGGTGGCAATGGAGGATTTGAAATTTAAACCTATCAGATTAAATACTTAGAAGAATATTGCTACAATAAAATTAGAACTTTGTTCCATGCAAATTATAA
This sequence comes from Octopus bimaculoides, assembly GCF_001194135.2. Classification (NCBI taxonomy): domain Eukaryota; kingdom Metazoa; phylum Mollusca; class Cephalopoda; order Octopoda; family Octopodidae; genus Octopus; species Octopus bimaculoides. The sequence continues at coordinate 95,614,862 of NC_068989.1, forward strand.
TTTACTGCAAGTTGGCTCAATCTGTAAATCAGATATGAATTTAACAAATTTCTATTTATGGTCTGATCCCAAATCTTATAAAATATCTATTCATACATGTGTATGTGCAAAGGGCTTATATGTTTGTGTGTGAATATACATGCATATATGCATCCCCACCACACACACCATATCAACTACTTTTAACAAGTGGTTTATTGATACACTGTTCTTTATTTTTCTTACAAGGAAGGTAAAATCAGTTTCTTAATATATACACTAATACTTTTAGCAATTTTAGGGTCTTAGAATATTTATATGCTTCTTATTCTTTCCTATAGAATAAATAAAATCAATTCGATTCATGAAGCAAATGTGCAAAATAAAGAAAAAAACCCCAGGATATGTTACCTGTTATTTAATGAATAACATACTTCTCTATTACTCGGAACTCTTTACAGTTTTCAAATACAATGTTTCACTTATACTAAATATATTTTTGCTTTCTACATTGCAAATTTAATTAACTTGTATGGGAAGTTTCCTCATGAGCCAGTTCAAAGTGTATTATGGAGCTAAACCTTTGAGCAACTAACTTAATAACACAAATCATTCCCCAACGACCTGACATGTATACCTTGACCTTTTCCACCTCCTTTTCTATCAATGCTCTTCTCTCTCAATCATATTCAGTCACACATTATCTCCTGCAGAGAACCATTCTCCTTTTCTCAATTCTGAGCAACACTATCTTGATTACCTCACAAGTGTTACGTTGTTTTAGTAGAGAATATATTGTCTATTAATAAGGTCCTCCAATATATGTTCTGCAAAGACATGCCGAGAACATAATATAGTGTAACAATACCTGAGTAAAAAAACATAAAACAGCCCCCCCCCCACACACACACACAAAGATCTGCACTACCATCTCTCATAAATAATTCGCTAAAATGTGAAAAAGTTCATTTTGCATTAAATAAATAAATGAAAATTCCATACATGTATGTGTGAGAGTATTTTGAAAAGAGTTCAATAACTGCAATAAAATAAATTGTGAAACATTGATAAGATATCCAGTTTATTTTCTTCAGCAAAGTAGATATCTTAATCTAGAATTGCTATTGTAATTAACTTCCATTTTAAAGCATAGAAGAGTTAAAGTTGAATAGCTTGTAAAAGATTATTTAATAGTCATGTACTATTACTCTTTTCAAATTTGCTTGCGACTTCCAATTTCAGCTGAGTACATAACACCACAAAAGCAATCTGTAGCTACAATAGAATCAATTTTATTCACAAGTATACCAGAGAATGTGCTATCTTGCCATCTGTCACTTTCAATTAGTGAATTACTACAAAAGCAAAAATAGAAAGAAAAAAATATCATGATGATGATGATGATGATAAAAACGCCAAAATCTGTATAATTGAAAAGAGATCACTAAAAATTATATTCTTGCTTGTTGCTTACTTTAAGTGGTGAGAAGTGTGAAATCTATCTTGAATGGCATCGTTGATCAATAATTATTTCAATGCATTATTCTAATTGATAAAGATTGATTGAAAAGTAAGTGAACTATTAAAACTTTTCACAGCATTAGTTCAGACCAAACAATTCCATCTCTGACATGCTATATTAAACTAGGATTACAGATGAAATGTAAATAGTTTCAAAATACCTATTTAATCAACAATCCATCACTAAATTTAATAATACTTCATGACTTGTTTCCAATTCAGTAACAACGAAACTGACAAGAAAAAGAATTGTAAGGACTCTACTCAGGATGAAATATACATTCTATATTGTAATATCTGTTAAAAGAATTATATTTCACTACTCACAAAATATATATTTTTTTAACTAATATCCACCATTCCACCACCATCTCACTGCTGGGTACATTTTTTACTGTAACTGCAGGCCTTGAATATGGAATTTGTGTGTGTGTGTATATGTGTGTGTGTGTATATATGTGTGTGTGTGTGTGTACATCCCTTCAGGTAGATGGCCCTGCTCAGTATGTAGAAAAGGAGTAGGTAGTAACTCTATAAGATGTACCCGGTGCAAGCTATGGACACATAAGAGGTGCAGCAACATCAAAGGCAGGTTAACTAGCAAGTTAGTTTTTGTTTGTGGCAGATGTTCAGGTGCAATAAAGACTGCAAACAAACAGGAAACAACTTCTATCTCATTCCAGGGTGAAAAACTAGAGGTAGTCGATAGCTTCCGCTATCTGGGCGACCAAGTTAGTAGTGGGGGTGGGTGCGCTGAAAGTGTAGCTGCTAGAAT